>NC_056731.1:454490396-454610396 GCF_019279795.1 Protopterus annectens | reverse complement strand
TTCTTCTACAGCAACAGCTGAGCATATACACTGAATTTGGAGGTAGATTTGGACACTCAAACCACTGAGAGAAGGGTGAGGACAACAATAATATGTTGTGATGCCATTTAGACCAGATTACATGTGTCCAGTGGACATGTGTGTGAAACGGACAGCTATGTATGGGGCAAGATTTTTGGGGGGGAACAGATTGCCCTTTTTTTTTTCAGGTGAGAGTGGGATGTTGGGGAGGGATAGTAGGTATATTTGGGGAGGTAGGTTGGGTAGGTTAACAGACAAGACAAAGAAGACGCATACAGGGGTGCTATATGACACATGTGGGGGATAGACACCTTGATGGGGAGGGGTGTTGGGACATGGGATGCCCATGAGCCCCTAGTGGAAACAGTGGGACTGAAATCCCCACCCATGGGCAGTCACCACTGCACTGTCACAGCCCCGAAGGTGGCTGTGCTGGGGGCTGAGTCACAGAACTAGACCGACCTTCTAGTTGCGACACATGACCCTAGAGCTGGTGTAGCAGATCTCCTACCTCCCTGTGGAACTCGCTATCCACCATGACCCGGACCTGGTGACAGGTGACAGATTCCTGTCCACGCCCGCTCCCGGGGGGATGAGCCCCATCCCCTGGGGTGGTTCCACCTGAAGGTGGTGCAGGACCAACAGACGAGAAGGTCCCAGGTTGGGCCCCAGACATGCTGGTGCCCAGTGCCGCAGCCAGCTGAGTTGGGACAGGTGGGTCCGCTGGGACTGACCTTCCCAAATGTGCTATAGTGTTTAAATTTTATCATCATATGTGGGTTAGTAATAGTCAACACATTCCAGGGTTAGGTATAACAGCATGCATAGATATTCTCATTAACCCAGACACCAGATATGGAACAGTTGCATAGCAAACGGAACACATGCATATATCGGACCACAGTGGTAATAACAACAGCATGCAGGTACATTGATGGCACCATGGCACCAATGTTGGAATATTTAAATATAGCACATGCATAGAAACAGATTTAAATAATTATCAACCAATAAGACATTATCAGAACAGTGAAGTCATTACATACCAGTTGAGATGGGTATGTAGTTTATTGTTGGAGATATGGTGGGGGGGAAGATGCCAATTAACAGCTAGTATATTCCTGTAGTCCACATTACTTTCCTAGTCAGTGCTGTTATCTGTACCTTACAAGTATTACTACAGTACCCTATAGCCTTAGTTTGGACAGTGATATGGCTGTCATCATTGCTATACATGAACTGGTTTTACGTGCAGTATGCACCTCTTACCTGGTATACCTGTGGAGGAAATGTTTGTTAACACTAACTAACTGTTTCTACACATACTCATAGATTCCAGGTTGATGTTGTGCACATAGCTGTCCATCTCTTTCTGCCTAGACTCTGGCCATGTCTTGACCACATGCAGGTGAACCGGGACATATCTAGACTATTGCCCTCTTCAACATTTAGTGACTTACCCCACTCTTATACAGGCTTTCCTACACAGTTATATTATGTAGCACAGTGTGGGTGACAGTGATCACTGATAAATTATTATTCAGAGCAATTGCAACACATACAATTCCACACAATACCAGAGTAAACAGTACCAGTACAGTGTATTAAGCTTTTTTTTATCAGCATAGTGTTCGAATCCGATGTACCTGTGGGAGCACTGTATGTTAGCACTACCTGAATCTTGCCACACAAAGTACCAGATTACACATTAGTATTAATCATATACATCTCACTCTGTTACTGTACACACTGTGGTCACAGCTTGACAACATGGGGGTGTAGATAGGACATACTTGGCTTATTACTCTCATAACAGTTTTGGGAGTTGCTAGAGTGACAGGTTTGTTCTCATAGATGTGTGACAATCAGTTGTATTCCCTATTTGCTGCCTAGACATCTGGGATCATCCCACAGACTTCCCAGGGGACAGGGTGACAGGCAGCAGATATGGGCCCATATACTGGACATTCTGATCTTATCTGTACAGTTGTGGGGTATGATTCTGTATGCAGCCTACTTTTACTCCCAGGATTCAGACCATGGCTGTGTCTGCTACAACTTAAACACTGTCCATCAGAGTTGTGTGTGCTATATAGATATTGCTGTATATCTCCTGTCTGCTTTCTGTCTTATAATTCTTCTGTGGTTTTGCATTCTGACCTTGTATTACAACACTCTTATACAGGAGTTCCGAGACAGTTATATTTTTGTAGGACAGCGTGGGTGACAGTGATGAGTAATACCTTATTACTCGGAGCAACTGCATCAGTCACAATGCCATACAATTCCAAAGTAAACAGTACCAGTACAGGGTATCATTCTTGTATTTCTGGGCACAGTGTTGGTATCTGACAGATCTGTGGGAGAAATGTTTGTTAGCACTACCTGAATGTTGCACACACAGTACCAGATTCCACATTACTATTATGCACATACATCTCATTCTGTTACTGTACTCACTCTGGCCACAGCTTGACAACATGGGGGTGTAAATGGCATATATGTGGCTTCTTACTCTCATAAGGATTTGGGGAGTTGCTAGTGTGCCAGCTTTGTTCTTATAGATGTGTGTCAATCAGTTGTATTTCCTGTTTGCTGCCTATATGTCTGGGATCATCCCACTGATTTCCCAGGGGGACAGATTGACAGGCAACATATATGGGCCACTTTACTGGACATTCTGGACATATCTGTACAGTTGTGGGGTATGATTCTGTATGCAGACTACTACCACTGCCAGGATTCGAACCATGGTTGTGTGTGCTAAAAATACAGCAGTTCATTTCTCAGTTGCATGTGCTATGCAGATTTTGTTGTCTGCCGTTTCACTTTTTTCTGTCTATGTGTCTCTCAGTTGTACTAATTGGTCTCTGAGAATTACACCAGTCATATACAGGCATTCCTACACATTCTATTTATGGTGCACAGTGTGGGTAACAGTGCTTAATACAGCAGTACTATTACATGATTGCAAATCTACATTACCATATGATACCAGAGTATACACATGCAGTCCAGCAATGTGACTTTTATTGTCAGGTTATTACGCTTTTATTTACATACAAACTATATGAGACTTTTCCTGCCATATTCTCCAGTGCATGCAGTACTTGCCTTAAACAATACAGGTTTTATACAGGCAATTCATTTACTAATACTTTTAGATTTATTTCCTACAGTACATGCAAGAGTATTACTGACCTGCCTCACATCACAACCTCTCCAGGTGACTTCCGTGGGCCTCCTGGTTTGTGGCCCACACAATTGCAGCTGTGGAGGACATAAGAGGAATATTTAGCCATACCTATCCATGATATACAGGAGCTGGCAATTATTACACACATAGTGGAGTGATACTTACACACAGCTGGGACAGCCCCTGCCGTTCTAGCCTCTTGGATCCACTGCTCCAAGAGGTCTGCTTATGCCACTTCAGGTCAGCATAGTAATGCCTGACCTGCTCACCAGTTCGAGGTATGCCATTGGTACTGGTGAGGTCACAGGTGAGATGGTCCCAGGCTTCCACCTTGTATTGGAAACCCTGGTACTGGCTGCAGCAGTCTCTGCTCATGGTCTTTAACAAGAAGTCCTGCCATGACTCTGGACTCCTGGATGCACCAGCGCTGTGTCCAGAAGCGCACACCTTCTCCCCTTTCTGCCATAGTGCCTGCAAGGGGAAGCTACAACCAGTTATGAGATGTATTCCCACCTGTTGGGTTTAAGTAAGGGTGATTTCCCACACTTTTCCATGACTGACCAGTTTTGAAAAGGCTAGGCTATGGGCAGACCTGCTTACCTAAGGTTGGCATTGTTTAAAGGGGTATAACACTGGACACATTGAGTTAGCTGGCCCACACATTGCTTACACCTCCTAAGCTGGCCTGTGCAATGCTTAGCGTTGCTTACATTAGACTTTGCATTATATGTTCTTTTTCGCATTGATTTCTTATTCATTACATCTTATATATATGCCTGGTATCCATGATTCATGTGTACATACACTGTATGGTGTCCTTGTGGTTTATTGAGGACTTCAACACTCTAGTACAATTACACCTCACATCTGGGCTTACTGCTGTACTCCAGTTCACATATTTATTTTATGTAGTGGGTTATAGAACATATGACTGTATATTGATTCCTTTCACAGGTTCAGTTTGATTTTATTATAGTGAGGACTTGTTTGGTGATACCTCATTCTTCTGTACTGCTGTGATGGCTTGGTGGTAAACTACTGTGACTGTAGTGTATGGTGTCCTGGGTTCAAGACCTGCATGGCTGTTCATTTTGTTGCTGGGCAGAACAAGGGCCATTGGATACAGAGTGATTAAGGCACTTTTGAGCAGTTGTAAGCGGGTTTGCACAAGTGTAAGCAATGCTAACCTCTGGTTAAATATGCTTACAGAGAGTTAGCTTCAAAATTGCTAAACCAGTGTACACATTGCTTACCCCCCGCACAAACAGGCTTAAACTCACTTATTAGTGCTTAAATATGCTTACTACTGCTTATTGGTGCTTACACTTGCTTACTAGTGCTTACTCCCACTTACAATTGCACTGATTTAGACAGTAATATCTAATGCTTCTTGGGAAGGTGGGGGATTTGGAAGCTGTATGGAGTTGTCATTCATTACACATTTTACCTTCCATTTGTATCCATAATTCCTGTGTACATATACTGTATGGGGCACATGTGCTTATCTGGGGACTTTGCAAGATTATGACACGGACACCTCACATGTGCATTTAATGCAGAAATCCACTTCACAAATATATGTTATTTAGTGGGTTATGCAACTAAAATATTGGTCATAATGTGATTTTCCATAGAAAATGGAATGTGTTGCAGTGGGACTCGAACCGGGAATCTTGCTCTTAAAGCAAATACACTGTCCGCTACACTATTGCGATACTGCTTCAGTTTCATATATCTTCTTTGTTATCCTCTTCAGCCAGATAAGCTGCATTAACCATAGCTAAGCGATGGGCACATCAGCGCACCTACTGTTAGCTTTAATCGGATTCTTAATAAAAAAAAAAAAAGGTTGTTTATTTGATTTGTATTTACTATTGCTGTTGTACATGTGGTGGAATGTTGCTGGGGATATGCGGACACATATGAGCGGTCTCGCTCATTCCTTTGGCCTTTCTGCAGTTCTTCATTGCGGGGGCATGTATATTCTGAGAGCTTTGCTCTCAGACATGCCTCCTGCACTCTTACACACTCAATGTAAGATTAGGAGCTCAGGCAGTGCACCTTCATTAATATGCATGGCGTGCTGCCATCCTGCTCTTAAATGGCCACTTCCATGCAGGACTAAGCTAGAAGAATATGCACAGAAGAATAGTAAATCTGGGGGCCTGTTCAGGAAAATAGGAAAAGCAGGAAAAATCCTGCTCTACCTGCACACTAATCTGAAGTCCCAAATCCTCTTTATGAGAAGTAACCATGGCCACTTAAACAGGTCCACTCAAGGAACAAAATTGGTAACACTGTGCATATGGATGCATGTTTGTGAATTGTGGCATTCAACATAGTGCTACAGTGGAGTGCTAGAACATGTCACAACATAGTGCTGCACTGTTTTGCTAGAACATGACAAAACATAGTGCTGCACTGTGGTGCTAGAACATGACACAACACTATTGCTGCACTGTGGTGCTAGAGCATGGCACAACCTAGTGCTGTACTGTGGTGTTAGAACGTGGCACAACATAGTGCTGCACATTTGTGATGAATGTACACATGCCATATCATACCTCTCAACTGTACAGAATTTCACAGAATGTCCAGATTTTTGTCTCATATTTTTGGTGTGTTCCTTCTAAAATCTATACTTTTCTGGCAAATAGCTGAGGATTGAAGTCATTAAATAATGACAAGCATTTGAGTTTAAGACTCCACAACATTCAGAAACTTCATGCTAATGCAAAACCTATTATTCTATCAACTTTCTAGGTTTGTAAGAGCAATATTTAAAATCTGTCCCTATTTTCCCCCCATCATTTTAGGCTTTGTCCAGATTTTTTACTCTAAGAGGTTGAGAGGTAAGGCAATATGTATGAGCAACTGGGTTACGTGGTGCATTCACCATGAAGTGCATGGATTTTGCTGATATGTACAGAGAGCACACTGTACACTTGTAGCAATTCACAGACAGTGATAGCTACCTACTTTATTAGCATAACTACTGCACTATCACTTGTTAGCATGATTTACAGCATCAGTGACATTTTAACCAACCCTTCACTATTCTGTCTCTCTGTCCCTGGAACCTCTACCCTCTGCCCAAGCAGCTAATTAAACTTGAGTTTCTATGGTCATAGTTAGGGAATTATCCATCTATGCCACTGGAAGTGGCATCCCATTTCATTTAAAAAAATATTCATTGATGTGTTTAAGACATTCTAATTTACTTTACCAATAGTGAAATAACTTCTACAAACTTAGAATGGTCCAACATAATCCCATTCAAAAATCCAGACATTTGAAGCAAAATGCCATACCATCTTTTGCTAAACTTTGTTGTGTCTTGGCCATAGTTGCCTATTTTTAAAAGCTCCTGCCATAAATAACATTCATTACCAGCTGTTTGGATACTTCACCATGGCTCTTATCTGTAACTGTATGCTAGTAGAAGCAGAAGTGGGGAAGATGGTGCAGAGGATTTAGGTTATGTGCTTTTAACATGCAGGGATAGGATTTGATTTCCTCTGCCTCCACTTGCATGTGACATTGAGCATGTCACTTGACCAGGCATTGTTTTGGGACAATTAGGAATTTGGGGTATGCTCATTAATGATTTCCTCACCTCTATGCCTAGCAGCTACCTGTGAACAAGTATTAGGCAGGAGTCTGTTTGACCAATCATATTGCTAATTATACAAATAAATGGCCATAGAGTTTTGTTTGAGAATCAATTAAACAAGCAAATATCTAAACATCTGTGTAGCAGATTGCAGTTTTAACTTATTTATTTGTTAACCGGGTAAACAGACTTGTCTTTCTTGGACCCTGTCCTGTTCAGCATTGGCTCAACAACAGTCCAAGGACCATTAAAGCCTTTACAGCACCCATCTCCATATGGTGCCTCTTGTTTCAAGGAGGGCAACACAAGATAGACCAAGGGAGAATTTGTGACTACCCATAAAGTTATCCAGTTTCATCTTAAAGGTGGTGAAGGTCCCATTTTGTTTCATACAAATTCCAGAAATGGAATATGTATTTGAGAGAGGAATATATCATGCTAACATATCATGTTTATTTGTTGGTGAAATTTTAGATTATTAGTAAAGGAGTTTGTGGCACTGTTAGATTTGTAAAGGTACAGAAGATCAGGGAAGGCAGTGTCCTTCATGACCCTGAATGTTAAACATAAATCATGATGGAGAAATGTATTAGAGATGGAATGTATAGAGAGATTCATGCTTGTTTTTGTAGCCAAAGGACTTCAAGACTGTTATCTCTTCAGCTAGGAATCTCTTTGATATTTCAACTTGTGCAATATGTTTAGAAAAATGCATGTCAAAGGAAACACTAAAATTAGCAACTAGAATGGAAAGAGATAAAATCAAGGGATGATAACATATCTTGATCTAGATGAGATGCCTTTAAGTATTAGCTTGAACAGACAGAAGGATTTTCTGACTGCTGTTGTGATCTGGGAAGAAATAGCCAGGGAATTGTTATGGCTAGGCTTGTATAGGCCCTAGGGCCGATAGCCTAGAACCAACCTATGAACCTCTGAACCTATGTGGCCAAAGGACAAGAAACTGTCAAAGAAGCCTTCTGATAAATAAATCAGTCTGGAGAGGTGTATTATCTAAGCTATAGGTCATACAAGAGATTTGTTGTACAAATTTAACAATACTGTATTTGTTAACATTTCTTCACACTAGTTATTTGCACAGTCTAGATCAAGCTGTAGTGAAGTGGTATTGAAACTTGACTTAACAACATCTAGCTTACAATCATCAGCACATTTAGTTAGTAACAGGCCTGAGTTATTAGTTTTAAGGTTAAAAAAGTAGGTACTTAATCAGAGGTGCACCAGCACAGAGCCCTAAGGGACACCACTGCTCACCTTTTTATTTCCTGAGGTGACTCCAAATATTTTAAATGTGTTCTTTTTGACAACCAGTTTGCCATTCATATCACAACAGAAGGGTTTTATGCTTAGACCTTTGACTTTGTCAACAACAATAACATGGAAAATCATGGCA
Organism: Protopterus annectens; assembly: GCF_019279795.1. NCBI lineage: Eukaryota > Metazoa > Chordata > Ceratodontiformes > Protopteridae > Protopterus > Protopterus annectens. The sequence goes on along the minus strand of NC_056731.1, from coordinate 454,602,152 downwards.
AAGGTTTTAAACAGATCAAAGAAACCTATAAGAACTGCAAGACTGCCATCCACAGCTCACACAGCACAGTCTCACTTACAAATATGTTTACCTAGTTAAGTAGGCATGACATACCTTGATGACACCAAATTGGTAAGTGCCCAGAGCAGTGAGGATTTAAATATCTAAGTTTACGAAGTCTGGTATTACGTGTTTCATGCCTTTGCAAATTTGAGTATTCTAATTGGTCTGCAGTTGCCAGGCTTAGTAGTAGGGTGGCCTTTGAGTAAAGAGATACTGAGATTTGTGGAATCTCTTTTACTGTTAGCTGTTATGAAATTATCATTAAGTTTATCTGCCAGTGTTTTGGCAAAGCCCTTTGGATTGTAGTAAGCACTTTCATTATGGCAAAGTTCAGGGCATTGTTGGGTGTTGTTTCTTAGTTTCCTGACCTAGTAGAAGAATGGTTTGTAATTATCCTTGGTTACTGCTGCTATGTTTGATTTGCCTTTGGCTTTGACCTTCATATGACGATTTTTAACTCTTTACTGACCGAGTTGCTTAATTAGGAAGATTGTAATATGTTGTAGGCATTAGTTATTTTTTCTTTTATTGTGGAGTTTGGTTATGTGGATAGACCACCATTCTGGCTTATTTTTAAATTTACCATTATATTTGTTCCTAGTAGGGGTTGTTTTGTCTATACATTTTGTAAATTTGAGTAAACCTCTGAGGTGTAACTGGCAGCTTTGGTTGCAGGAAAGGACAGTGCTAATCCAATGGAATTGTAAATGCTCATCTTGGAGTTTGAAGAAGTTTGTTTTCTTTAAAGTCTTTAAAATCAAAACTGTTCTCTAAGGAGATATTTGTGGATTTGCTAGAGAAGACCATTGTGTTTTGATCAGATTTTACCCGGGGATTTTATCACGGATGTAAATGTAAGTTCCAGAATATTAGGACTCCTAGTAGGTAAGTTGACTATTTGTTCCAGAAGGTAAAAATAAAGATTATTTATTTATATTTATTTATGTATTTATTTGGCATTTGTTTACTGAGAAACTCCAACTGAATCATGAGGCACCCATTTTCACCGGAGGCCAAGGGAGAAAAGCTCCTGATACATATGGTTAACAGAATGAAAAACTAGACAGAAATAATAAAGTCATAACATTCAAGCACAAAATTTGAAAAACTACACATTAGTTTGTCAGAATAAAAACTCAACAGACATAATAAAGTCATAGTGTTTAAGCATAAATTATATGGAAAGCCTGATAATAGGAAGATGTAGCATTATTTACATAATAGAAAATTATCATAATGATTATTAATATTCTACAGGTCATGAAATATGGTAACAGATTATATTGGAAAAGGTGTAGGAAAGTATGAGTAGAGAATGGTAGGGTGTGATAGAGGAGTTAGTGGGAATAGATGTGGAAAAGGTATGAGTGTAACTCCAGGGGAGTATGTGTAGAGAAAGGGAGGGTAGGATAAGTTAGTAGTGAGGATAGAGACAGTAGAGGTAGAAAAGGGCATAAGCGTACCTCAGCCTGGGCTTATGCAGGAGCTCATCCAAGCTTTTTTGAATATTTTATAGAGGTTTTGAAGGAGTGCAGGTTAGTCGCAGTTTTGATAGTTAAAGGAAGGGAGTTCCATAGTTTTGCCACAGAGCAGGAGTAAAGGCTTAGGCCTGGAGTTTTGTTAGGTTTATAAATTGTGAGTAGATACATGTCTTCAAATCTGAAATGTTTATCACAGTATAATGTATACAAGTTCTAGAAGGAATAAAGAACTAATAGCACCTATGACTGAAAAATGTAATAGTAAAACGGTATAATTCAAGAACAATACAACATAATATCAAATATCCATGGCCTAGCAGGCATGGATGCCACACAGTAGTCCTTCAAGAGGGGTCTGGCTTGGATGCTACAGAATATTTATGTTGAGGAAGTTAAATGATAGGCATGGATGCTGCATAATATTACATCAATGTGATGAAAGGAACAGGTGCCACAAACAACATAGCAACAGTTTGTAAGATAAACTGGAAAATAAGTTTACACTGATTAGGAAACAGATACAATATGATGTGGAAAAATACATTTATACTGCTTAGGCAACAACAGATGCAAAGCAGTTTGGAAAAATAGCCACACTGGCTAAGCAACAACAGGCACAAGGCAACAATACAACAATAAATTCAGAGTATCTGTACTTCCACAGCAGCAGCTGAGTATTGTATAGACTATTATCCACATACAGTGGCAGCACTGGGACAAATAGCACCTCCTGTAGTAACTGTGCATGACTAGGCAAAAAGTAAGTAAAACTAAATAATAAACAAACTAGTTGCTGCTATGCAGGACAGCCAACCATGGCACTGTTTTCCCAATTGGTATGGGACTGATTTTACAGTCAATTCAATGTTTCAAGGTCACAAACAACAGAAAACCAGATCAGCTTAAAACAACCTAGGAAAAACTCACTATAGCACAAACAAATGCACTGATCAGTCAATAAAAAAAGCTGTGCTAATTAGACTTAAAAATAAGACTCTCAGTACAAAGGCACTTTACTCTTCACTCACCATAATAAAAATATTTTCTTACATTCTATCTGAAATAATGTAAAAACTCATAACAATGTTAAATCACAAGCACAATTGAAATAATAGAAAAATATACTTAATCTCAGTTGCTATGGGTCTTTTTTTTTCAGTCCACCTGATGTTTCAAAGTCACAAGCAGAAGCAGGTCAGATTAAGTTAAAGTAAACAAAAAAATAATACTACATCACAAAAGAGCAAACTTTGCAGTTAAAACAAGCCCTGCTAAATAGCATTCAGCATTCGTGCACTAGGAGTAAAGGCAATTTACTCTCCTCATTTAAGTAAAAATATGCATTTATTTATTTATTTGTGCATTTATTGATTTATATTTTGTTTTCCTGGAAAGTCCAGCTGTGCCATGATGAACCTCTTTTCAGTGGAGGTCCAGGGAGAAAAACTCCATTTATATTGACTTTATAAAAGCATGTGTTAATACAAATAGAAATAAAGTATACAAAAACATGCACTGGAAAAACGCTTATTTACATAAAAAGTACACATTGCATTATGGGGAAAAAATTCAGTGTATATGTTTACAGTGTACATTATCACTTAGCAAAGTAATTGCATCTTTTCTTTGTCAATGATTGTTACTTCTAATGGTAGTGTGGAGAATGGAGGCAGCTGGATTAGTGAAGTCAGCAAGCACTTGAAAAAGGGTAGTAGTGTTTAAGGAAGTCGCTTGCTATGATATACCATGATAGAGTGAGGTGGATGAGTAAGGCAGCCATGGGTCAGAAAGAAAGTGTGAGGACTGGGAAGAAGGTGACTAAAGTGGTGAAATTAGATTTGATGGAGGAGGTAGAAGGAATATATTCATGAATCATTAGCCTTGAGGTTGGTGAGACAATTCCACTGGGATATTACCAACTTTTTGTTACAGAGGATTGTGTGAGAATGTGAGGGTTGTAGATCAAACCTACGGTGGTTTATGGGGAGCTGTGTAGCTTGATTTCTTGGTAAAGGAAGTTGAGGTACTATTGCAGTTGCAATGTAGTGTGCCAAAGAATAGGTTTCGTGTTTTATTTTTGAAATTCAATTGGTACTCTATTTGCCTGTTAGTGAGCAGGGAGTTGCAGAGCTTGTCTCTATGGCTAGAGTAAAGTGTGTTACCATGGGAGTTTGGGGTTTTAGTGACAAAATTTTTACGTGTGGACTCAGATCTTAGAGGTTGTGGTGGTATATAACATTCAAGTAGTGACCGGATTGCTGAACATTTTTGTGGTTAGTATAGAATGTTATGTGCAGTTTTTAGCTGGGAAAGACTGATTTGTCTGTGAATGTCCAATCACAATAGCTTTTAGAGAACAATGCAGTGGTGTGTTTGGTTGGGGAGATGTGCTGCAAACATGGCTATTTTATTGTAGCATTTTTCTAATATAACTATTTGTGTGGAATTAAGGTGAGTGAATATGGTTGAAGCCTACAACAGAGTGGGTAAGAGATATGAAAAATCTGTTGTTTTGCATGCTTTGTAGGAAAGGTAGAAATTGGTTTTACAAAGGGTGCCTAGTGTTTTGTGAGGGTTTTTTTGTTATAGAGTGTTGAATATGTGTGTCAAATGTCAAGTTGCTATCGATTGTGAAACCTAGGAGTTTTGTGGTGATGACTGTATCTGTGGGAATGTTTTGGAGGGAGGTCATTTTGAAATACTTTTTTATTTTGATTAAATTTCTGGACAGAAACAGCATTAGTTTTTTTGGGGGGGCATTAGTAATAGTTGAGATTTGATGAACCAATATTCTACATTTAAAAAAAGAGTAGAGAGTGATGTATTGAAGTTTGTTATGACTGCGGCTAAGCAGATGAGGATGGAGTCATCTGCATATTGCACAAGTATAGAGTGATGAGGAGAATTGCAAATTATTTATAAATATAATGAAAAGCTGAGGATTGAGCCTTGAGGGACTCAGATTGTAAGTGACTGGAAGGATGAGAGAGCAGACTGCAACTTAACATATTATGTTCTGTTGTTTATGTAGTTGGTGAACCAAGTGATTGTTGATTCAGAGAGCCCTAAAGTGGTTAGGGTATGAAGAAGATTATGGTGGAGGATTGTGCTGAATGCCTTTGAAAGGTCTAAGAATAAAGAGGATACAAATTTGTTCTCATTTCTGTGGCAGCTGATGGTGTATAAGAAGGATGAAAGGGCAGTGTTAGTAAGATGGAACGGGCAAAAACCATGGGGCAGGATTCATGAAGCCTCCATGTAAGAGTTATAACTCATACACGGAGGCTGCAGTTAAACGGAGTGATGTCAGCATGCTCTGCATATTCAGGAGAGCATGCTGAATCACACCTAAGTCTAACACGGTCCGTGTAAGACATTTGGGGGCGTGTCCGTAGGCTGAGCCCTGCAAGCGGACACGCCCCCATAAGTGTAAAGGTGTCCAAAGTAGACACCCACAACAGAGTCCACGGAAATGTGAATAAACACAACACAACACATGCCCCTACAGACTATTAAACATAAAAGAAATCTAAATGAACATGTCATATTTTTTTTAAATAGTAAAAATGTTTAACCGTGAGTGCGCTCGTTTGCGCGAGCGTGCCCGTAGCGCAGCTACAGTTAGCAGTCAATGGGAAAGCATATAAGAACTAAATATGCAAAATAAGCCAGGAAGCAATAGCGTAGCGGTAGAGATGCCGGCTGCAGAGCAGGCATTCATGGTTCGAGCCCCACAACACCATTTTTTTTGCAAAATAAGCAGGAAAAAAGTCCCTGACACATATATACACATAAAACCAGAATATATGTAAAATGCAATGAAATAGCCCATTTATATTGAATAAATGTGAGCTAAGAAATGAATAGAAACTGCCAGATGTGCCTATAGCTGAGCTACAGTTCAACAGAGTGAGCGTATGTGCCCGTAGATAAGCATTGGTCCAACTGGTGCAAACTGAGTGCCCGTAGCTGAGCAGTGGTTTACCATGCTAAATATCTGTGCCCCTAACTGAGCTGAGCGGAATATGCGTGCCGATAGCCAAATGAGGCTTAAAGCAGCGTATCCCTTTTGCGCAGAGCTGCGCACCGCGCAAACAAGCTAATCGACAGGCAACGTTGAGCAAGCCGTATCAAAACTGCCTTTACACAGACACACCCCTCAACATGTCTAGACAGTTATGAAAAATAAAAAGCAATGGCCAGGTTCGATCCCAGGATACTATACACCATAGTCAAGGTACAGAACCACTAAGCCATGACAGCAGTACCTAGAAATGCAATAATAGCTCATATATAGGAATGAATACAAACTACAGCATGACAATGCAGGTTTACTGAAGTTGATACAATTCCAAAATGGCCAATCACAGATATGTGCGGGAAAAACGGACTATATAAGCCCCATAGGTGGGAATACACAGCATAAACGATTGTAGAACAGACCTGCAGGCAGAATGTCAGGTGTAGGAGAGGGTAGTCGCTTTTGAGCACAGAGGTGGGGTGTTGAGGAGTCCAGGTACATGGCATGGCTCCTAGTCCACAACCATGAGGCCCAACTCATGCAGGGCCAGGTCCTCTGGGGAGCGTACAGGGCTGAGGCGTGGGACCAGTTGGCTCATGAACTCACCAGTGCCACAGGAATTCCAAGGACAGGTGAGCAGGTCCGTCACCACCATGCAGACCTGAAGAGACGCAAGCAGGACCAACTGAACCTTTGGATCCAGGAGGCCCGGCAATCACCCAATGCCCCACCACTGAGTAAGTAACAATTAATTATGTATGTAGAAAGTTAAACTACCTGAAATTATGGAGAAGTGTATTCCAATATCACTTCATTTATATTACAGCTGCAGGTGTCCGTTCTGCAAACCGCAGAGCCTATGCCGATAGGCTGGTGCGGTTGCGCCACCAGGCAGGTCAGTAATCCACTACCAGTAACTGTACAGATATATAAATGTATGACAGTCAGCAAAAGAGTGCAGTGTAGCCAGGAAGGAATTAAATCTGCAAGTAACAGTGTGAAAGTGTATGCAAGTATTGCTTGATTACAACAGTTCCCAGCCTGAAAGTGTAAACTAAACATGAAACTGTCCAACATATATTTTGAAATAAAAATGCCCTGCCTGTAAGAAAATAGTACACAACCTGCAGCAGCATGTAAAGTATAGCTGCAGAAGAGGATGAAATCACATGTGTGAAATATATCCCTGTGGAAATACTGAAACATGACAGAAGTGAGACTGCTGGAAAGAACTGTAATAACCACTGTTAAAACATGTCAATAAAGCCTAGAAGTACCAGTCTGAATAGTAACATGAAAGCAAGTGAGAGAGTGTGAGAAAGTGTCAGGAATACAGCAATACAGTAGTAATAACCCCTGAATAAACTATACTGCAGTCAGGACAGAATTAAATGCATGTGAGACTCAGAACCAAACAGCAAAATCTGTTCAAAGTGTTGCTGCATGTGGAATGTGTACCCCAAAATCTGGATATGTTGCTCCCAGTCTGAAATACGCAGATAGGATGATTGTCTGATATACCAAACATCCACACTTGTCTACAAGTATATAAAGCAAAAGTAACAGGATGATGTATCTGAACAAAGCTTGATATGAATGTGTATGAACAGCAATAAAATGTAGATTGATGTTGCAGTAACAGTCCCATCTGCAAGGTGAAGTAGTTAGCATATAGGACACTGTAGTTAGAACAGTAGTGTGTATATAACTGTAGCTATTAGAAATGTACAGCATATGTATTTGTATTCGAAGGTGTTAATATTACTTTATTTACCCCACCCTCTAACCACCTATAACCCATTCCACGTGAAAATGGTATGTGCAATCACAATTAACACCCCTGGACGTCTGTCCTGTTGGGTCATATATATTTGCATGTCTGTTGATGCATCCGCCCTGTTCATACATCCACACCTGATGGCCTGTTGCCATCAATCAACCCTGCATGTTGTTGGACTGTGTATTACTGTTCAAATTATGCATGTGTTTTGCACGCTGTTCAATGGTGTGAATATCTGGGTGTTTGGTTATTGGGAATACTAATGCATGCTGTTACAACTAACTGTGAATGGTATTATATGTCACTAACCCAAACTGTCATGACATAATGCAAAACATAGAACGACAGGGAAGGCGGGTTCCAGCAGACCCACCTCTCCCACCTCAGCTGGCGAGTGCACCTGGCACTAGTGCCGAGTCCGGACCCTCCTCTGGTGGCCCTGTGCCACCTGCGGGTGGAAACGCTGCAGGGGATGGGGCTCGCCCCCCCTCTGCAAGTGTGGCCGGAGGAGATCCACCACTCACCCTCCGTAGTGTCCGGACTGTGGTGCGTAGGGAGATTCGGGACTCTGTCTTTGAGCCCCTATGCCAGCTCGAGGCACGGGTGGCGCAACTAACGGGCATGCCCGTTGCCCTGCCTACACAGCCCCCAGCACAGCCCCATCCTGGGCAGTGAAGGGACAGTGGCAACTGCCTATGGGTGGGGATATCAGTTCCACTGTTGCCATATGCGGGCTCATGGGCTCTGGATATCTAAACCTCCGTCCCCGTCATTTGTGTAACCCCCCCACACGTGTCATACACCGCCCCTGTATGCGTCTTGTTTGTCTTGTCTGTTTACCTAACCAGCCCACCTCCCCATCTGAACCAACTTCCTTCACCTGACATACCACTCTTACCTGAAAAAAAAAAAAAAAGGGCACTCTGTACCCACAAAAAAATTACGCCCCATACATAGCTGCCCATTCCGCACACATGTCCATTGGACATGGACCCTATCAATTACAATTGGCTGTACAACAAGTATTATTGTTGTCCTGACACCTCTCCCAGGGGTGGAAGGTTTCAAATGTCACACCAAATTACATACATATGCACAGCTGTTGCTGATGAAGAAATGGGCAGCTATGGGCCTTACCTACATCCCTCTTGCACATCCTAAGCTTGTTTCCCTACTGTCTTACCCTCTTTGTGACCCCTTTTTCACCACTTTCCTGTCTCCCCATTTTCTTTTCTTTCAAAGAAAATAGCGCGGGTGTGCGCCAGAGTAAGCACCGTTAAGCAGTTGTAAGCGGGTGTGCGCGGAGCTAACTGCCAGTGCGCATGCGTGAGCTCCGCGCAAACCAGCGCTAGCCCGGTTACAACTGCTTAAAAGTGCCTTAGTCACTGTGATTGACAGGTCCTGTACTCAGTTCAAAAGAAAAATAAACTCCCACTGTCAGTCCCGAACCTAGGACCTTGGAAACACTAGTCTGTACACCCTACCACTAAGCCATGACTCTTATACAAACACATTGTGCTAAAATAAATATAACATGTAAAAGTAGGGATGAATGTAAAGGGAATATAGGATGTGTAGTACACAAAGCATGCCATTTAAAATAAATGTCACAAACAATGGATATCCATAATAGTAGTGTGTGAAAAGAAACAGCCATGCTAGTTGGCAGCCTGTAGATAATAAGGTCAGTTAAAGTACATAGGTATATGTATGCATATGTACATATATATATATATATATATATATATATATATATATATATATATCTAGATATACTTGTAGGAGTCAAAGTGCATACACACTTGCTACAGGGAACATGAAAGAGGAAAGGAGAACTGTGAATATACAACACAGCCTGAAGCATGAGAGAGATACTAACCTTTACAATCACAGAACACTGTGCACAGCATACCAGCATGGTCCCCGCCTACACAATCTGAAAGGGCAACGCCTATCACACATACCCTTTTATAGCACTGACCTGAAATCACAGTGAGAACTGCAATCAGTACACAACCAGCTGTATGCAATTAGCAAATGCTGGCCCTCAATTGGTGTAGAGGCCATCACATGGACCTATGCAAATACCTACAAAAGCATCCAGTGCTAACACTCCCCACATGCAATAAATTAATTGCATTGTCTGGAAGCAGACAGAGAGAGGCCGAGAAGTGGAAGAGAGAGAGAGAGAGAGAGAGCACCAAAATAAAAAAAAAAAACACTGTGACTCTCCCTACCCTGAAGCTGTCAGCACTGACAGGGATAGCAGTGGCAAGCAGAAGCTGTGGAACGCAACCAGCTGCGACATACAGAGGTAATGCAAAGAAGCAGGTTAACAGTGTGCATACTGTGAACCCTCCAAATGTGTCATAGGTCTGTATCCATAGGTATGTCCATGTGATATGTTGTGTGTACGTAGTTCCAACAAAAGGGGATGACCACACATCACATGTCAAGCAGGCATAGGCCAGGACCCTGGTAGCATGTGTCTGTGTGTTGGCCTAGCAATGGCTGTAGTGACTGCTTTGAAATGTCAGCCAGGCCCCAAGCCAGGATCAGCCCATCCCAAAGGCACACTGGCTGGGAACAAGTGTCTGCAGGTACCTGATGTCACTGCACATGCATCCCATACTGCAGTACCCCATAGCATAGCAGACCAGGCCCATTATGCATATGATGTGGTAATTCCCAGGGTCAGTCGAGGTGTCCCCTTAGTGTTGTGGGACCACTGCTGCTGTATGCCACTGTCCAGGTACATATCCCGTAGCACAGCCAAGATAAACTATCACTGTTACATGCGGTGGTATGTCCCCCAGAGTGCTGGTAGCACACATCCAGGGGGACCACGAGGTCACAGTGATGCTGTGTGTTCTCCTCCGCTGAGGGCGGCCCTCACCTGGACATGTGCGATGATAGGGAGGTTGCACCCAGCTGTGATAAATATCCAAAAGGTGAGGGAGAGGGAGGGGGGATATGTGCACCGAACATGTCTGCAGGAATGTTGCCAATATGCATGTGTTTGGTGAATGTTAAGTAGGTGTGGACTAACACAGAGCATATCCGAGGCATGTGGTCGGTATGTGTAACATAACTGAAGAAGGCCTTGTGGTCATCCACAGTGTTTGTGTCTATTACCCTCCCAGAGTAGGCTGTGGCTGTTGTTACGATGGACTGTAGCGTAGTACCAGTGCTGACCACAGATGCCTACCCTTAATGTGAATGTGCTCTGTCCTGCAGTAGCCCCCTGCTATTGTTATACAATCTGCCTCTGTCTGGGGTTCACTGGACAGGATGCCTAACCGTTGTGCATAGGGTCCGGGTTAGACATGTGTGTGCAAGTGTCATGCAATCCGCAGCATGTCTGTGGTAAGCATTTGCAAAGGGGTCAGCAGTGTGGCTTGTGGCTTCCACTGGCCCAGTGTGCTGCATGGATACCATCCCAGTCCCAGCAAGTGAATAACTGTCTAACCACATACATATCAATGTAGTCTACTGTACTGGTGGTGGTGGTGGGATATGTATATCCAGGCCGTGTAACATCTGTCCACAGCAGAGTAGTGGATGGTGTCCCACATACAGTACCTTGGGATGGACCCCCAGAGTGAGGTTGTGCATAGCACCTGTCAGTGTGTGCTGACCGATGGGGCATGCTACTACGTAGTGTGGAATATGGCAGGTATTGTTGCACAGGTATTGGCTGAGCACTGATATCTGGCCATGTACCTGTGTATCCACCATGACACACACACATGCAACATATGGGAGTAGTAGTATGTCACTACACATGCATAACATGTATAGTATGTGTGCCATACATTGCTGACATGGTCTGCTGATATCCTGTCTGTGTTCTCTTCTAGGGAGATGGCGCGACAGCGTAACCCTGCCTACTCCATTGCAGAGGATGAGGAGATCCACCACAGCCTGGTGCGGGAGTATGACATCCTGTTTTCCCGCACCAGTCAGAACCAGCAGGAGAGGGCCGCACTGTGGCAAGACCTGGTCCGTAGGGTAAATGAAATTGGCACGCATAACAGGACATATGAGCAGGAACGACATCACTGCAGTGATTTAATCCGAAGTGTCCGGCAGCGTGCAGCAGATATCCACAGGCAACAGGTCGCCACAGTAGGTGGGGTGACCACACATCCCCCCCTCACCAGACTGGAGGGGCTACTCCTAAGTGTTGTGGCTCCAGCCCCGGAACACCAGCAGCAGTACACCTGCATTATGATGGAGGCTGGTTCCACACAGCAGCACGACATGGAGTGTGCAGGTAATATGCCATATGTACACCTGACTGTTCTGTACACTGTATCATATGCAATATCAATGGGACAGATGTGCCCACTAACATTAATCTCATCCTTTCTGCAGGTCCCTCCAGGGTTACAGAGAGCCAGGCCATCCATGCTGGTGAGTGTGTTTAACATAACCTATAATAGTCCTGATAATGCTAGTAACAGTAGTGTAACTCAGTAGTGCTCTGTGTGTATACTGCAGGGTGTGCATGTGTGCATGTGTGCAGGTGTGTCAGTACCCATGTGTGCACGTGTGCACGTGTGTAGGTGTGCCTATGTCCAAGTGTGCATGTGTGCCTGTGTCCACGTGTGCATGTGTGCATGTGTGCCTGTGTCCACATGAGCATGTGTGCATGTGTGCCCGTGTCCACGTGTGCATGTGTGCCTGTGTCCATGTGTCCATGTGTGCATGTGTGCATGTGTGCATGTGTGCATGTGTCCATGTGTGCATGTGTGCATGTGTCCATGTGTGCATGTGTCCACGTGCATGTGTGCATGTGTCCACGTGTGCATGTGCACATGTGTGCATGTGTGCATGTGTCCACGTGTGCATGTGTCCACGTGTGCATGTGTGCATGTGTGCCCGTGTGCATGTGTCCATGTGTGTATAAGTGCATCACTGGTAACAATGTCTGGAGAATGTAAACTGTGTTTCCTGTCTCCATCCCACAGGTTCTGGGGCTGCTCTGGTGACCTGCAGCAGGGAACCTGAATCCTGTGCCACGGCTACTGGTAATGATGATATATGTGTAATGGTACATGAAGGTGTGTCAGGGTCTGCCATTGGTCAGCCAATTGACAGTACACAGCTGTCAACCCCATCATTGCGCACAGTCATCCTGCCTATACATCCTATGTCACCATTGTCCCTAGGTGATGGACAGGATACAGCGGGCATAGACCAGGGTAATGTGGTACCTGTGGCACATGCATCCCCACACAGCAGCCATGGGCAGGGTCCTCCGATGGTACCACACAGACAGTTGCTCATGGGTTCTCGTGGGAGCATCCATGGGCGTACTGCCTCTGGCCGACGTGCCCAACGAGGTCTGTCAACCTCAGCAATGTTTCGGACTGTCATGCAGGCTCAGTCACGTATGGAAAGGTACACCAGACAGGGTCTGAGGGAGCTCAGAGCATGCCACACAGCCATGACAGACAGTATGCGTGACATTGCGGATGCTATCCGTAACTTCACCAATGTCATAGACAAACGTTGTGGGGACATCTTACAGCAGTTCCACAACCAGATGTCCATGAGCCAGGGCAGTGGTGGGCGTCTGCGGCATCGGCGTATGCCGGCAGTGGCAGCAGCTGGCAGTCGGCGCGGACGGCAACAGGCTTGTGCACGCCCCCATAGTGCCAGCAGCAGCCCCAGCAACGCTGGGTCTGTGCTGTCATCGGAACGCCCCAGGAGACCACGTGCGCGTGGCTCTGGACAGTCCCAACAGGGACATGTGTCCAGTCAACACACTCCCGCTTCTGATGACAGTACCCAGTCAGGCGTTGTACTGGATACGGTCCGTAGCACCCCTGCCAGGCACAGGTACCGTGTCCGTGCACACAGACACTGATCTGTACGGCCTGCCAGGTGCAGTCTGTGGCTGTCCACAAACCCCTGTATATGGAAGCCATGAGGTGGAACTGTGTGCGTGCATACACACATGCGGAATGTCAACGCTTAGGGCAACCACATACACGCACACACTGCAGCAACACTGGCCCACCCTGTACTGCTGCCCCTCACCAACACACATATACACACATGTCAATTGGTGGTATCAGTGGCTGACTCAGGCATACCTAATCCACACCCTGTGCATATGATGACACTGTGCCACCTCCTGCCATCTCCAACATCATTGCGGGAACAGGTAAACACGTTGCTGATGCACAGGGTGACTACATAGACGTGTATTATTAGTATCATGTTGGTAACAGTACAGTGTGCTGCTATGACTGTGTGTGTACCCCAGCATGCCTGCTGTAGTAACTGTATGAATGTCATGAATTGTTATCTGCACCCATAGTACATACCAAAGCATAACAGCTGCACATAATTGCATGCCGGTAGTAAGGTTGTCACCAGATAGCCGCATACATGGGTAGCACAGGGGGAATGCTAATGCAAGTAGTGATATGCAATGGTGGACATGTACAGTAATGGTGTCAAGATGCCCACAACAACTATGCCATGTGTATGTTCACGCATCTAGATATGTGCGCAGTACCAATGTTGTCCAGACCGCAAATAAGTATGACATAATATCGGTTCCACCATGGCCATCTGTGCTGCGTATTCCTGGGTACATGTTGACAGTGCCTACATATATGCATTGTGAATTACTGTTATTGTTACCCCTTCTTCGTTGTATGATGCAGTACTTGTAGCCCTGTGTACTGTAGCCTTGTATGCATGCATGTTCACCTGGGGTCCCCTGGAACACTGCTTACACCTGCAATGCAGGGTTACAGTGCTTCTGTAGACTGCTACTGACATCTGCATAGCGTACCATATGTATGTCAACCTTACACATGACAGAACGGCACTGTCTGTCCTGTGCACATGTAGCCTGTGACACATTGCACATGTCTTACCCGCATATACCCACGTGCAGTCATATATGTCAGTGCTATGAGACAGAGGCAGTCCACCCACACATACACACCTTCAGTATGTTGTTCCCCATTGGCCCTATGTGTTGGTACTCACCATGGCAATCACACTACTAGGGTGGCATGTCCAAAGGTAACCTGTGAATCACCTCTATGGTCCGGTCATGGTTTATGTGGGTCATGTGTCATCGTCACAGCTGCCACATGTATGCAGTCAGCCATCACCCTTGGCCAGGTATATCCAACACATGTGTGGGATGCCACCACACAGCCAGTCTGGGGACCGGTCTCTCTGAACCCAGTGATGCCATACCCTGTCAGGTATCATGTCATATATACTACGTACAGGACAAACGTCAGACCCAATCCCTGCCGCTACTAATGATAATACCCCTGAAGACGTTCCTGATAGCTTTGACCAGTCCTTTACTGAGACAGTGCAGGCCCTAGCTTGCCGACTACCTCCTAGCTCCCCTGGTCCGAAAGCAGCACCCTAGAAAACTACGTTCGCCCAGCTGCCAAACCGCCGCCACTTCACATCTCCGTACCTCGGTTGTAACAGTGAAACCCACTACACTGTGTGCCGATCAACACCCTGCCGAGTACCTATCAACACCAGATGATGCTATTGCTTACCCTGTCTCAAAGGTAATCAAAGGTACTATGTCAGAATCTAACATTCCCACCATCTGTAAAATGTCATATGTAATCCCACTTCACACAGGAGGCAGCTCTACTGACGTCTCCACTGATAGGCCAATAGCTATACACTCTCCACTTGCAGAGGTTATGGTGACTTTCGACATAGACAAGTCATGCACCGCCTAGTCCAACATTGCAGTATGGCAGACACTCAGCATGGCTTACGTTCTCATCACAGCACTCCGTCAGGCCTCCTAGCCTTTACTAACACCATAAGCCATACCTGCAACATCAATGATATATCCACAGCCCTCTGTTTGGATAACTCAAAGGCATACGATATGGTTGATCACCAACTTGGACTCTGCACCCTGCACAGACTGTCTAGATACTGGAGCCTTCCAATGGTGTCAATCCTACCTGCATGGTCAACAGCAGGCCGGCCTCTGGCAGCCCAAACCCTCTAACCGTCTACCAGACACCCTCAGAGTACCACAAGGCTCTATCCTAAGGCCCTTGCTGTCCTCCATAGTCATTAACGACCGTTATACTGTCATCCCAAACGCCAGCTGTATCCAATACGCTGTATACCCTACTCTGATCTGCTCAGCCACATCTACAGTACAGTTATGTTCAGCTACCCAGACCACCTGTAATACAATAGCAAACTGGCTTTCTGAACGTCGTCTGATCCTACATCCCAGTCACACTGGGCTGCTGTTATTCCACAAACACGTATGTCTACCACATTCACCGTTACCATAACAACAACCGATGGCACAATACTCTACCCTGACCCATCTCAACAACTATTAGGTGTCATCATAGACAATAACCTCACATGTGACATACATGTTAACCAGATTAGCCAAGCCATCAATAGAAAGCTAGGGTCACTTTACAGAATTAAAGCCTTCCTAGCCCCTCCAGCTAGAGGTGCCATAGCTCACTCACACCGTGTTGCAGCCCTTCTGTATGCATCCCCTCTACTCTCACATATGAACAAGACTGTCCTTAAGCACTGGATTTGCTACAACCACATTGCCAGGCTTGCCACTGGCCCGCCTGGTAGGACACATCATTGCATCAATCTAAATCAGCTTGTTTGGCTTGCAATACCCAGCCTAATACAGTATAACCAAATGATTATGGCCTATAACATCCTGTATAATCCGGACAATACTCCTGCACTTAAATTACACTCACCCCCTATAACAATCCTAGACCGCTTCAAGCCTCTAACATTGTACTGCTTCAGACTAGCGAGTCTATTAACACAGCTGGTGATTCTGTCTTTGCAAACCCTGTACGTAGATCCTGGAACCCACTTCCAGCTGATATTACCCTAATGTCCACCTTAGTTCATTCAACAGTAGACCCAAACAACATTTGTCATGTAACTGGCTATGTCAGTGTATCAGGCCTGGCTAACTCGGATGTGTAACCTGTGTGAACCACTGTACTGTGTAAATACAATGTAATCCTGGCTTGTGCTCAGGTCTGACATTAACCTGTGGAACATGTTGGACCTGCTTACTTGTGTAATCTCTGTTCATAATCTGTTTGTACTATGTCATGCTAGTATTTTCTAATGCTGTATCTGCTACCCTCATATCTTGTCTCCACGGGCCTACCCTAGGAATGGACATGCATCCAGTTGGGCTATCCCAGTCAACATATGTAGGACCAATAAATGTATCAATACATGATATTACAGTGACAACAATACCAGGCAGACATTGCCACACACTGACAGCATGCTGAACACACTGGGGCATACGTAGGGACTCAGACTAGCAGCTTGCCTGTGCATCACACACCTCCGCAGCTGGCACACAGGCATATGTTCTGTCGGTACACAGCACATGCCACACATGGCACGCACATCCCCTGCACCGCACACCCACAGCCTGTAGGGCTACACAACACACCTGCTACAGACGTGTCAGGTACCTGTCATGTGTGCTGCACTGGGGTCCCGCTCAACAGGCTGTATCTGGTGAAGGGCACAGTGATATGACTCAGGGGCACTATGGTCCACCACAGCACACATGCATACAGGTCAGAAAGAGGCATGGACAGATATGACTCACTCATTGACCATGCCAGTGTGGCTGCCTGGGACATACTTCCCTGGACTACGTGATAGGGAACATAGAATGGATCTCTCAGCATTTGGCACAGGCCAGTATGAGCCTGATATTAGTTGCCAACATACTCTCCCCAGGTATTCTACCACTATATGTGGGAAGGCTGTTGTATGTCTACATTATGCTCAGTCTCCACTGTCATTCATAGGGTATCCACTGGCTGTCAACGTGTGCTTACATGCTAGGGAAGCCACATTGCTGTTCACGGGTCATCTTGCACGTGACACATGGCCCGATGTATACTGGCAAGGCTCCTTGGTACACACATACTGCCTTATGCTGCAGGACATGGTTTACATAGCGACCTCCGTGGGTATCACACAGGTTAGGACACTGACAGTGCTGCTACACAACTACAGCAGTGTACACCGGAGGATGCATGCACCGGACACTGCCCTCAGCATGGTGAACCGCAGTGTCTGTGCAGTACCAGATGCATGAGTCATGGCTCACAGGTGTTACCCATCACTGACAGGCTATGCCCCTTACCATGCCTGTCCCCTACACATGTACCACACATGGATAGGGGTGTGGTATCCCGGGTCAACACAGATACACACACCTCCAGGTTGTTGGCACAGCACAAACCATCAGGGCCTACTAAGGTGCAGCTGACAGTGTGTCGGAATGTCATCTGGTCCATAGCATGGCACACACAACCCTCACATACACAGGAAGACCACCTATCCTCCATAACAACAGCGGCAATATGACAGTCCCATGAACTGTGTTTATAAGGCCATACTGCATCCAGCCGAACATTGTGTGTGAGCATTGCTGTAGCTACAACACTCTAGTTGACGGGTTCACAGCATGTGGTCACCGAAATGCAGTGGAATGACATGTTACCACTACCACAACAGGTGGGAACATACAGCACCTGTACATTGACTACATGTACACTATATGGGCCAGACCAGATGTGTATCCCCTGCTGTAGGTCTTTCACCATAGACACCCACACTGTCTAGGGACATACCACGTGCGGACCCTGCACAGCAGGACATACAGTCATATTGGTATACATTGCTAATACCATTTATCCACACAAAGCATGTGTCAGACATGGTAACTACTGCGGCTCACAGGTATTTCTGTGTATGTGTCACACACATACATCATGTGTGCAATGCCATTGCTGGGTTAGGCAATGGCATGCATTGGAATGTACACACACCCGCACAAGGTCATACTGTGTGACACAACCACACGCGATAGTTGTGGGTTACCCAAACATACCTATCTGTACTCCAATGATGGTAATAGACACAGTAGCAGAGCACACTATTGGCATTACTAGCCAACTAGCCCTGTCTGGCTGTGCTGATAGTGTGGTGACATCCCCTGTGTTTACTGGTGGGGTATGCAGCATCTGGTGTACAGTATTATTTGCCAAAAGGATCTGTACCCTCACACTTGCATTTACACACACCCTACTACCCCCACACACATGCAAACGTGCCATATGCAGGATTCATTCCCTACCTACCTATGTCATGACACGGAGGGACGCATTAGCAAAGCGCACTGTTCGGTTTACTACATAGTTCCTCGTCTCTGGATATACTTAGAGGGTGCTGACAACATCAGTACTTTGAAAGGGTAATGTGCATCAGGTGGTGTGATCACCTGGTTGCCAAAACTAACATGTCTTTCATACGGACATGCACACACACACATGTATGTACAGGTTTCAAATCCCTACGTAATGACATTATGATACACAGGGGAAACACATTAGCAGAGCGCGCTATTCGCATTACTGGGAGCCTTCCCTTCTCCTGCTGTACCTATACGGTGCTGACATCATCTGTGTTAAGAAAGGGGTGTGTGCATCCTGTAGTGTGTTCTCCCATCTGGCAAAAGGAACATTTCCCTCATACATACCTACACACACACAGTCACCCACCCCCTCCAAACACACACACATGGCATCTGCAGGATTCAAACCACTACCTCACTATGTTCTGACACATGTGACAGATGCATTAGCAGAGCGCGCTATTCGCATTACTGGGAGGCTTCTCTTCTCCTGCTATACTTATAGGATGCTGACATCATCTGTGTTAAGAAAGGGGCATGTGCATCCTGTAGTGTGTTCTCCCAGTTGGCTAAAGGAACATTTCCCTCTCACAGCCTTTCACACACACAAACCCCACTCACCCACACACCGAGCATTTGCAGGATTCGAATCCCTACTTAATTATATTATGACACTTGAGGGCGATGCATTAGCGGAGCGTGCTATTCGCATTACTGGGAGGTTTCTTTTCTCCTGCTGTACTTATTGGGTGCTGATGTCATCGGTGTTTAGAAAGGGAATGTGCATCCTGTAGTGTGTTGTCCTATTTGCCTAAAGGGACATTTCCCTCACACACACTACCCCCCTCAGACAGGCACACACACTTGCCATTCACAGGATTCAAACCCCTACCTAACTATGTTATGACACTTGAGACAGACACATTAGCGGAGCGCGCTATTCGCATTACTGGGTGGTTTCTTTTCTCCTGCTGTACTTATTGGGTGCTGATGTCATCGGTGTTTGGAAAGGGAATGTGCATCCTGTAGTGTGTTGTCCTATTTGCCAAAAGGAACATTTCTCTCACACACACTACCCCCCTCAGACAGGCACATACACTTGCCATTCACAGGATTCAAACCCCTACCTAACTATGTTATGACACTTGAGATGGACGCATTAGCGGAGTGCGCTATTTGCATTACTGGGAGGTTTCTTTTCTCCTGCTGTACTTATTGGGTGCTGATGTCATCGGTGTTTGGAAAGGGAATGTGCATCCTGTAGTGTGTTGTCCTATTTGCCAAAAGGGACATTTTCTTCACACACACTACCCCCCTCAGAGAGGCACACACACTTGCCATTCACAGGTTTCAAACCCCTACCTAATTATGTTATGATACTTGAGACGGACGCATTAGCGGAGCGCGCTATTCGCGTTACTGGGAGGTTTCTTTTCTCCTGCTGTACTTATTGGGTGCTGATGTCATCGGTGTTTGGAAAGGGAATGTGCATCCTGTAGTGTGTTGTCCTATTTGCCAAAAGGGACATTTCTTTCATACACACTACCCCCCTCAGACAGGCACACACACTTGCCATTCACAGGATTCAAACCCCTACCTATCTATGTCATGACACTTGAGACGGACGCATTAGCAGAGCACGCTATTCGCATTACTGGGAGGTTTCTTTTCTCCTGCTGTACTTATTGGGTGCTGATGTCATCGGTGTTTGGAAAGGGAATGTGCATCCTGTAGTGTGTTGTCCTATTTGCCAAAGGGACATTTCCTCACACACACTACCCCCTCAGACAGGCACACACACTTGCCATTCACAGGATTCAAACCCCTACCTAACTATGTTATGACACTTGAGACGGACGCATTAGCAGGGCGCGCTATTCGCATTACTGAGAGGTTTCTTTTCTCCTGCTGTACTTATTGGGTGCTGATGTCATCGGTGTTTAGAAAGGGAATGTGCATCCTGTAGTGTGTTTTCCTATTTGCCAAAAGGGGCATTTCTCTCCCGCAGACTTACACACACACCAACCACACTCACACACACACACACACACACACACACACACACACACTGAGCATTTGAAACCCCTAGCTAACTATGTTATGACACTTGAGATGGACGCAGTAGCAGAGCCCGCTATTCGGATTACTGGGAAGTTACTTTCCTCCTGCTGTACTTATAGGGTGCAGACATCATCTGTGTTTAGAAAGGGGAATGTGCATCCTGTGGGGAGGCAGACACCAAGCACACTCTGGCTAAGCTGTCATTCCCTAGGGCAAACGGCTTACTGTTGACCTCTACACCCATATGTTTAATTGTCAAATGCACATTATTTGTTGCTGATAGACTGTTTGCACATCTTTATTGCCATAACATTCCCTGTTTGTATGAACAACTTGTGCATCTGTGGAAGATGTTTGCATATGGGAGGGATCCACTATATCACGTATGTCTCTGTAGTCATCTAGCTGTGTGCACTGGGCAGACTGCTATAATGTGGTTGGTTCCTGGATTACAACATAACCATACCAGCTATGTGTGTCCAACTGCTACACTGAGATTTGGCCTAAGTGTGTGAGCATGCCCAGTTCAGCCTTCCCATGGCATGTTGTCAATGTGTGTGAGCATGCCCAGTGTGAGCATTCCATATGTTGGACTCTGCAGCCCACCACATTTGTGGATGGGTGTGAACTTCAACAACTATCACCCGTTTATGGTTGTGTGTTGTGTGTCATGTTGTGTAGTTACGGTACAACTGCTTTGTGTGTGAACACAACAGGGTTATACTGTGCCTGCAGTGTTTGCATGGGATACTTTGCATACAGTTGTCAGCATCCTTTCACACTGACCTAACACTGTAGTACTGTATAGTGTACTGGTAGTACTTTGACTGTGGTGGGCAGTATCCTAGGCTTTACTGCTATCACTGCTTTACATTTCGATAGTGGGCACAACAGCCTGGTTACGGGCCAGTTGTGTACATCTGACCATGTTGCATTCTGTTCAGATATGAACTACTTAAACCAGGCTTGTCCGACATTGGTAGTGTATTCCACAACATAGATGTACATTTGCAAACACTAGTGATGTGCCCTAGTCCATGTGTAATGCTAGTTGGGGAGTATGTTTGTCCTTCAACACACATTGTAAGTGGAGTTTGCCATGACATATGTCATGGTTAGTATACTGTGCCTCTGTCTACCTGTGACATGACAGTGGTACCCAGGTTAAATCTACCATCTCCCATCCACTCATCTGGATTCCTATTGAGGTAGATTGATATGTGACTCTATGGGTAGCCTGTGCTGGGGGTGGCTTCTGTGTTATGGAGCACGCAGTAC
This sequence comes from Protopterus annectens, assembly GCF_019279795.1. Classification (NCBI taxonomy): domain Eukaryota; kingdom Metazoa; phylum Chordata; order Ceratodontiformes; family Protopteridae; genus Protopterus; species Protopterus annectens. The sequence goes on along the minus strand of NC_056731.1, from coordinate 454,580,217 downwards.
AGCTTGTCCTATGTAAGTCAGTGCTGGGGTTCAGGTCTCTCATGTGCATAGCTCACTGCCATTCAGATTGTGCAAGGTGCCTCATGTTTATTGATGCCAGCAACACAGGCAACACATGGCATCTGGGCAAGCTCTTTGATACTCCTGATGAGGTACTGTTGCGGACTTTACAGTTGCTGGAGGTGTCTGCTGAGGTACATCCCACAGGGGCGATTGTAGTCAATTGTACCGCTTATGATGGATGACTGCAGAGCCACAATGACCTCCCCTTATCTAGATCTGACAGCCTTCGTGATTAGGTGGGTATATGGTATGTTCCTGTAAACACTACAGCACATGTTTGTCCAATGCAGGATATCTATCACCTTGTGTCCCCAGGTCTCTCATTACATGTTGACTACATAATGGGTTAACACATATGTGGTAATTGGTGGGCACTTACTGTATATCCACGGGGGTTGAATATACACGTTTCTGCACTTAGCTTGCTGACATGGCTATGGCACCGGTTATCTGTTTCTATGTGGCCCTTTTGTGGGATGCTTGTGTCAGCTGGTGGATCATATGTGGTGAGCAGTTTGTAGTCCTCTACAACCATGTCCGGACACAGTCCTTCCATGTTTGCCTGTACCTATGGGACATATATACCAGACGGGGGAGATCCCAGGACGAAGCCTTGTGGGATGCCAGTTATATCTGGTTTGTAGTCTGACATAGCTGCAGCATGTCTGACCATGTCTGTTCTGTCCTTGGTCTGGTTTGCAACCCCTCTACTGACATGTGGGTTTATATTTAAGCTGGTGAGCCTATCTATGATGAACATGTAGGGTATTGTATAGATGCCTTTGCAAGGTCCAGATACACTGTGTGGAGCACATTGCCCTCATCAATGACCTTACTGGCTGTTTCAATCGAGTCAAACATGGTTAGGGGCAGGATCTGCACTTGGGTGGGCCACACTGGGTTGGGTCCAGTGTCAGTAGGTCCCCAATATCTTTATGTCTGTGGTACATGCTGATCCTTTCCATAGCTGTGCAAACCGAGCTTCTCAGGATTCTGGGGTGGTACTGTTCAGTATCCATTCAGGCAACACCTTTGTTAAGAAGGACCACTGTTGTTGTACACTGCTGTTTGGGTACATATTCTGTGGTAAGGCTGACATTGAACAGTAGTGTGGTTTTGCATTCCATTCATCCTGGAGTCCATGTTGCACTAAGCCCAGGACAACATCTCATACCATTGCTGCTGTGTGTTTTGCTTTGTAGATGTTGGCTGTTACCTCAGCATCTGCAATGTCAGGGGGCCAGCAGTCTGCTGGGATAGATATTCTGCATTGGGGGCTTGCGCTGCACCTGTCAGGATGTATGTTGGCAGTATGTGTGTGTGTTTGTGATATTTGTGTGATTCAGGGCATATCTGTGAATTCCCAACATGGTTCCTACCATCAGTTGTGAAGGCCTTGGGATTATCCTTAGTGTCCTGTACAATTTGTATCTTCATAGGTTCATAGGGTCATACTAGGCTATCCACCCTGGGCATTTGTTAGCCTAGCCAGAGTGTGTGTGGCTTTGACACCCCTTGCTATGTGCATATTATGGCCATTGATGTTTTGCTTGGCTGTGCCTCTGTCTGGACATGACACAGTGAAGACCCCAGTGTAACTCTACAATCATCCATCCACTTGGCAAGATTCCTGTTGAAGAGTGTCAGTGAGGGGCTCTGCCTAACATGGAATGGGATTCTGGTCCAGGGTGTGGGGAGCCTCTGGAATATGTATCTGTCCCACCAGCACATCCTATTTCATTATTAGTTGAGGTTGACATCTCTCCCTCTCACAGCTCCAATGGCTTTGTGTTTTCTAGGGTGGGGCATGTCCATTACTCCTGTGTTGGGCATGGCCTCCTACAACAGGCATGCAATGCCTCTGTGTAGGCCGTATGTGACTGGATTCAGCTGGGGTGTCTACAACCAGGCAGCATATGACATGTATCTGTGACCCTTTATCCTATTGGTGAGGTACCTTTGAGGTCTTTCTAACTGCTGCAGGTGTCAGGTAAAATACATCCCATATGAGGCATTGTACTGGATTATGGGTGTGATTGGAGAAAGGTATAGGGGCACAATGACCTCTGTTGCCGTAGATGTGACTCCTTTCCTGCTACAGTGTCACATGTAGACAGTCTTCCTAGCCACATTGGCAATGTGGGTGTCACATAACAGGTTACTGTCCACGTGTGTCCCTAGGTCCCTGGTTCCTCTTTCTATACATACTGGTTTACCACCTATGTGGTAATTTGTGGTACCTTGTTTGTTATTTGGTGGGACATTCATACTGTCCATTGTCTTCAGGACGGCTGGGTGGGGTTATTGTGTGTGAGGGTGCGGTCTGTAGCATACTACAGACTGCACAGCAGTCTTGCCTACAGTTAGTTGCACATGTGTGTACTCCAATGCCTTGTGCATTGTCAGTTACCTGGACGTATGGGTGTCTGTGCTGACTAGGATACTCACCCTCCTTTTATGTTTCGTTCCAGGGTTTGGGGCCATGACACATGATACGTGGTATAACCTGGTAGTGCTGGTGTGCTGTCAGGAGGCTTGCAGCAAGATTCTGTCACTGCACAGACATCGATGTTCTCCATTCTGGGGATGGCCTCGGGAGCATGCATATTGGGGTGTACACATCTGGCATTGGTCAGCATTTCCCTTATGTTTCTTCCCACTTATGTTTTGTAGGGTGGTGGGTCAGTCTTTTCAGCCTTGCCTATGAAAGGCTCTATGGAGGTGGCAAAGGCCTTATCCAATATTCAGACGCCCAGGGGTAACAGGTGCAGGCCATCCCAAGGACAGCTGCGTGGCTTGTCAAGCATGACATCCCAGGCAGACAGACATTGCATCCCTTGGACTAACACCAGTAAGTGTGCCACTTGCTATGACTGATCATTCCGTGTTTGTACTGTGGCATTACTCTTGTAAGGGTAGGATGCTGCGAACGGTGAGTGTCATACCGACCTGGACTACATAATCAGATAGCTCATCTATGTCTCTTTTCCTGTAGTCTAGGGTGGTACATCTCAGGTCATTCACACCAGCATGGACTATGACTGCATCATATTTCTACTTGCTTTGGAGTGACCTACATACTTCTGTTATGTGGCATATTGTGGCAGCCTACAGGCAGCTTACTGTACCCTTTCCCTTGTTCAGTCTGGTGTGCAGGACAGTGGTGTGTCTGACTATGGAGTCACCTATTACAACTGTATCAGGCATGTTGTTTCTCCTTCTGGCCTGTGACTGTTTGGCACACCAGCTTTGTGTGCTATGTGTTGCATGTGCTATGTTTGGGGGCTGTTTGATTGGGTGTCTGCTTTAGAGGCCTCTGTTGGTGTGCTGTGTTTCTAATTTGTGCCTCTGGGAATGTTTGTCTGTGTTTATGTGTTTGGTTTGCAGTTGTGATAGGTCTATGTGGGACTGTGTTTGTGGTGTGTGTGGTTACCTTCTCCTACTGACTTGTTTTGGGAGTACTGGGTTGAGGGAGCTCAGCCTCCTGTTTGGATGGATGGTTGCATCTCTCACATATTTTTGTATTTCTTGGGTGGAGTTGGGGTTGTCTGTGTACTTGGGCCAGGTGTGACATTGCCTCGATTCACAGATTCCACTTGTTGTGGCTGGCCTTAGTGGATTGCATGTGTGGACAGATGTTATTGCCATACTACTGATCTGTGCTTACTTCATTGTTTATGTTTGCTCTATCATGTAGTAGCTTCCTCGTTCTCTTGCATGTTTTGGTTATGGGTGGTGTCCACCATGCCAGATATAGGCACTGTGTCTTGTTTTAATTTAGGACTGCATAATCCAAGCATTCCTGGCAGTGTTCATGGAATGGCTGTATTACAGGTTCTGTGGTGTGGCCCATATTTTGCACCTGCACGGGACCTTTAATGGATTCCACATCAGTTTGGAGGGGTGCAGATATTGCTTAACACATGTTTTCCACTGTGGTTTCCCGGCCAGGGACTGTGGTCAGGTTTTGGATATCCAGTGTGATTACTCTATGGTCTGGTTTTACCAGTGAGCAATACACTTCTCATCTTGACATCCAGTACCCATGTTGCTGATTATCACATCCGGTATGCTTACCCCTCTTGTGGGAGTGGTACGTTGTTCCTGGGCCTTTTGGTTTGTGGATTCTATGAGCCTTTGTCTGACACTGTTGGAGCTAGTATAATGTTCCAAGTCTATATGTCTGGGTATTTGCAGTCACACAATATAATGTGGGTTGGAGGACTTGATATATTCATGTATTCCAGCATAGGCCAGATGCAGTTCCTGGTGTTGGGACAGTAGTCTGTAGCAGGCTATAAACTAGGGGGCAGTTTTAGCCACTGTTACTTGAGCATGGCTAGTCCATGCTGCTTTTTGTTGTGGTACCGACATGGGGGTGTGGTTATCCTTGCCAATTCTTGCTAGTCACCCTCCTTTTGTAGCTTGTTCCAAGTTTTGTGGCTGTACAGCACAGTATGGGGTGTAACCCGGTAGTGTTAGGGTGCTGTTGTTGGCCTTGCCTCAGTTTTCTGTTACAGCACAGTTATCAACATTCTCCATACTGGGTGAGTCCAGACTGCATGCATCTTGCTGTTTCAACTTATCCATTATCTTATTCTTATCCCTTCTGGTACCTATGGAGATCGGTTTGTCTTTTGAGCCTTACCTATTCAGGGCACACTGTGGGTGACGACAGCCTTTGCCAGTATCCATATGGCCTGCACTGATAGGTGCACGCCAGTCCTAGCGGGTGGTGCATCATGTCATGCTCAGCATGTCATCCCAGACTGGCACACATTGGGTCACCTTTGACTAACTGCGATACTTCAGTCAATTGTTGCACTTGATCATCTCGTTGTCATGTTGTGGCATGATGCTTGGTGAGGATAGGATGTTAGTCAGGGTCCACAGGTGTGCATATAGTACTTGGTGTTACATTACTTGACATATAGCATTCATGCCTCAGGTGGTGCAGCAGGGCTGCCTCTGTCGGATGCGCATATTACACTTCCCTGTACATGTTTGAGAGCAGGTTGTGTCATGTTAGGCATCCCTGTTACTATATGAGTGAGTCAGAGAGGGGTATCATTCCCAAGGTTCCTACTGTGCCAATGTATGTGCTATGCGTTGCCTCTTTGCCAAGGCCAGGGCATACTGGGCACGCCTCCTTCTGCCTACTGGGGCAGGCTCAGGTTGTTCCTCCTCCAAGTCACGCTCTGCCTGTGCTGGCCTTGGCAATGGTGGGGGGCTGTTTGGCCCGGCCCTATGCTGGTCCTGCTGCAGCTGTTTTCGCAAGATCATATTATGTAGCATAGCACATACCATGACAATTTGGGTACATGTAGTTGGTGTGTACTGCAAGGCTCCACCAGATGTGTCCAGACACCGGAACCGTTACTTGAGCAGCCCAAACACATGCTCTATCACATTACGTGTTTGTGTGTGTGCCTCATTATGGCGTTCCTGTTCAGGTGTGTGTGCGTTTCTGATGGGTGTCATCAGCCACGGCTCCAGTGCATAACCTGCATCCCCCACTAGGGTTCCGTGTGGGATGTCCCCATTGGCAAATGTCTGGTACAGCTGTGTCAAATGCCAGATGTGGGAATCGTGATAACTCCCAGGGCAGCCAGCACACACATTCATTATTATGCCCTGGGTGTCACACACGACCTGGCAGTTGATGGAGGGGAAGCCCTTGCAGTTTATGTAGGCCCTACCCCGCTCTCCTGCTGGTGCTTTGATGCGTATGTGCGTGCAGTCTATAGCACCCAGTACCTCAGGGTATTCCGCTATTTGCTGGAAGAGACGCATATTGCTGGCCAATACCTCACGGGCATTGGGGAAATATACATGATCACCGACATGTGCTGACATGGCATCCAGGAACTGGTGTAGTACCCTGGAGGCTGATGCCTGTGATATCCCCATCATATCACCAGTTGGTCTCTGGAAGGTACCTGTTGCTAGTATTCTTAGGCCAACACATACCTTGGTTTCCACTGGGATGGGTTCCCCTCTGTTGGTTCTGTGTGTGAGGCGTGGCCTGCACAGCTCAACAATCTGCTGCAGGAGCTCTCTGTCCACTCTATAGCGCTCTACTATCTCCAGCTCATGTAACCCGTGGTAGGTGACCCTGGGCCTGTACACTCTTCTCCGTCTCCTCACTGTGGGTTGTCTGGCACCATCTGCATTGCCACCACCCTCAGCAAGTCACCTATGTCTTATTAAGACAGCTATGGCAGCCCCTAGCATTTCTGCTCTGAGTTCAGCTTTTTCAGTTTTCACTTCTATTAGCTTACTCCTGTTTTGCAGTGTCTCTTAATGACAACATCCTGCAGTACTGTTTGCAGTGTTTTAAGTGCTGGGCTGGCCTACTAATTTGCCTGTGTAATTGCCTGCTTCTAATTATTTTCACCTGCTAGCTTCAGCAGTTATCCCTGCTAGCTTCCTATTAATTCTGTTGCTTCCTTTTTCCTTTCTGTTTCCTCAGGGGGGAGCAACTTGCATACTACCTGAAACACGCTCACAGTGGCTTATACGCGCGCACACGTGCTTACACGGTTAAGGATCTACTTATTCAGGTTTAAATGCGCGTACACCCGCGCAAACACTGTTACACATCTGCCAACAGCCTCCAACATACTTAGACTGTCTTACACGCATTACACCCGCATAAACACTGTTACACGTCTGCCAACAGCCTCCAACATACTCACACTGCCTTACTGGCGCTTTTGCGCACACGCGCATGCACGACCAGCAAGAAACTTTAGTGTAGGTAACAGTGTACACCTTCCATTTCTTGTCTTTCCTTGACTTATCTAGTGGCACACCTCTTTCCATGATCTGTGCCTGTCATCTGTCATGTTACACTGGCCTCCAATGAACTGCGTTTCTTTCTACCATTCCCCCCAGTGATGTCACCTATCTCCTACTCTATTCCTCCCTTTTGTATTTCTTACACTACTCAGGCCGTGCTCATTTGCTATGTGACTGTGGTATTCAGTATCCTAACCCTCATTTACATAAGATTGCCTACTAATGCTTAGTTACATGTCTTAGACTCAGCTTCCCCCCTTGGCAACCACTACACGGTGGCCATGTTGGTTTTGGTCTGCTGGTCCCTGCATTGTCATTCCATGTATTACATGAATCCCACATTTGTGGGTTTATACCCTTCTTTTTTATGCTTTTATACAGCGCAGCCCGTTTGCGCGGGGCTGCGCTGGGTTTAAACATCGGCGATTGCCGAAAAAAAAATTATATTTTTAATATTTTTGCATCGGGTTATCATGCCAATGGCCACATATTTGGCCATTGGCATGCTGCCTGATTCATATGCAACCTTTTTTGGGAGCTGACATCGCTCCGTTGTGGATTTTGCAGAAATGTACTCAGTTGTCAACTGAGTACATTTCTGCAGCTAAAACGTCTCCTACACGGACTGGTTTCTGCTTCGTGGATCACTAATATACCTCATTTGCATACCTTTCTGATGCAAGTGAGGTATTTAGCTTGTCCACGCCCAGTCCGTGTAAGAGACGTTTTAGCTGGTCTCTTACACGGAGTTTAGGGCTGTTCCTGGATCGCGAGGCTTGCATGGAGTGTTGCACGTCTCTTACACTCCGTGCAAGCCTTCGTGAATCCTGCCCATGGTCTGTGTAAGAGACCAAATTGTTGTGTAATAGAAAGGTAAGGAGTTAGGAGTGGATGCATCACTCAAGGATCTTGGGTACAGGTAGTAGCATAGCTGTAGGTCTATTACTTGGTAGTTCATAGGTGCAGTTACCTTTATGGAGGGGTAGAATTATGAACTGTTTTCATTACACTGGAACATGTGATTCACTGATAGACTCATTAATGACTATAGTAACTATGTAGGCAAAGGCTTCAGAAAACTGAGATAGGTATTCTGTTGACACATTATCAGCTGCTACAGTTGTATGTTTAAGCTTATGTAGTGGTTTTCTAATTTTGCTAGTCGGAATGGGCTTTAGTCAGAAAGGAGGAATTGTAATATGTGAGAGTATTTGACAGCAGGTATCAGTTAGAGGGCTATTGTCTGTTAGGGGTTTTGCTGCAGTAATAAAGTAGCTATTGAATTTATTTGCAATGGTGTAGTCTGATTCATTTGGTAAAGGATCTGGCTGTGAGGGTTTACCAGGTCTGAGAAGATTGCTTACGGTCAAATAAAATTGGTAGGGCTCATTGGATTGTGTGTTTTACAGGTTGAGCTAGTATTTTCTTATGTCTGCATTTATCTCTTTTCAGCAAGTTTCTGAAGTTCCCTGTATTTGTGGTGATCATTGCTGGTCCTGTTGTTATGCCAGGTTTTTGAAGCATTGTCCATATCTTTCATTGTCTTCTTAGTTTTTGGAAATAGCCATGGGGCAGGGTTGTTTCTGATACATTTTCTTCTGGTTGGAACTTGAATCTTTAGGATGTGGAGAACATTGCTACTAAACAAGACAAGAGTAGTATCTAATGGCAATGTTTTAAGTTTTGACCACAATAATTACTTCAGGTTATTTATGACATAGGTGATAATGAAGTTTTTTTTGAGACTCCTCATTGTTCTGTACTGAATGTTATTTAGAATTTTTCGAGTCTTCATGGATAGCATAAGTTAGGTGATGGTCACTGAGAGCATCAGGTAAAATACCTAATGATGAATCTTTCTGGATTTGTGGTTAGGATCCAATCTACAATGCAGCCGTTGGTACTAACCTTGCTTAGTCTGGTTGGGGAAGTTATTACTTGCATGAAGTTGAAGAGATTGGATTATTGACTTGAGATAGGGTCATAGTTGGACCAGTTGATATTTACATCTCCAAATATGATGGTTTCCTAGGAGATGTGGGTGGATGCCCAGGATTATATGCCTTCTACAGCTGACTTTTTGTTTTGAGAGGGCATATCTATAAAGTTAGGATGCATATCAATTTGCTTTGGTTTAACATTAGCAGGACACATAGTAACTTTATGTGATTGAATGAGAGTATCTGCAAGTGAGTGGCAATATTGCAAAGTTGTTGGAGTAGATTAAAGCAACTCTTCCTCCTTTTTTGTATTTCTATCACACCTATTTATGCTATATCACTGTGGGAGAATGTTATTGTCAGCAATGTTAGGTTTTAACCAAGTCTGTGACTATTATTGCATCTGGGATATGGTGCGCCATCAAGGAGTGGAAGTTGGCAATTTTATTGGTTATACTTCAAATGTTAATATTGAACCACTTTACTATAGAATTATTTTTGGTATTAGAAGGTGGCTAACAATGAGCTGATGTTGGGTCTTTATGTTTGTCTTTAATTGATTGCTTGGTCCTGCATTCTTCTGGATATGTCCACTTAGCAGAAGTAGCTTTATGGAATGAGAAGCAGTATGGTGATCGTGTGTGTGTGTGCGTGTGTGTGTGTGTGTGTGTGTGTGTGTGTGTGTGTGTGTGTATATGTGTGTGTGTGTGTGTGTGTGTGTGTGGTGTGTGTGTGTGTGTGTGTGTGTGTGTGTGTGTGTGTGTGTGTGTGTGTGTGTGTGTGTGTGTGTGTGTGTGTGCGTGTGTGTGTGTGTGTGTGTGTGCGTGTGTGTAGTGGTAGAGATGATTTTCTTTTAGGTGTGGATAGGGGTATGCAAAGCTTTAAGCAGTGTAGGTATGTAAGGCAGATTAAGATAAGTGCTATATCACTGTAGTGTGCATTTGGTGGTGTGACAGAAAGGCATGGGGGAGTTGTGGGAGTTTATTTGGGTATTGGAAGATGGTAGTAGGAGGTAAGGGATAGGGACAGTGGACATGTGTGCATTAGCAGAAGTAACATGGTGCCAGATATGGATGTGCTAGCGGGGTATTTGGATTTGTTGTTTAGGTGGTGTAAAGACTTTATTTATTTATTTATTTTACATTTGTTGACTGGGATAGTCCGACTGGATATATGTCCATTTTCAGTGGAGGCCCGAGGAGAAAAGCTCCAAGATAATAATACACATTGAACATTTAGTAAATGCTAGTTTCAAGCAGATTACAGTCATAAGCAATACCAACATTTAGCACATATAGTATTAACTTATTATAAAACACTTTACAAAACATAACATTATTTTCAAAGTTATATATACATAACATTACATTCAGGTTTAAGACACATTGAGCAGCAGTTTTACAATTGACCCTTCCTGAAATGGTGTGGTAGAAAAAAGGTAGAAGTAGTTGAAGGTAAGGCACCTAAGTAATAGAGAGGTCACTAGTTGGGGTTAGTGCAAGGACATTACCAATGAGTTTTGAAGTATTTCTTGAGCTTGTTTTTGAATCAAGTTGGTGAGGGTTCTAGGGTAAAGTCAGCTGGGAGTCTGTTCCATGTTTTTCCAACAGAGTTGGCAAACAAAGAGTCCCCAGCTGAGTAGTTAGATTTGTAGGTTTGAACTAGGAGTCTAGTGGATGATCGCAGTGGCCAGGTGCTGGTGTAGGGGCTGATAATATTTTTTAGTGCAGGTGTATTTTCTGGTTGGTAAAGGACTTTATGTGCCACTATTAGCTGGTTGAACTGCAGTAGGCTAGGCAGTTCAAGCCATCCTAGGCAATTTAGGTTTTGACAGTGGTGTGTCTGGTAGACTGTGTCAGTAGCAAATCTGGCAATGTGGTCATAGCAGGATGATAGTTTATTAAGACCTGTTTTGTTTAAGTTGGAGAATAGAGGTGAGGCGCACAGAAGAGTTGATAGTAGATGGGAATGGGCAATTGCAGTTCTAGCAAGTAGGGTAAGGAAAGGTTTGATTATGTAAAGAGAGCCAAGTTTTCTATTAATGGTTTTGATAGTTTGATTGATATGCACATCAAACTTCAGGTTGTTATCAACTATGACACTCAGTAGTTTAATTTGGGCTTTTGGGGAGATGATAGTGCCATTATTAGCGGTTATGTTGAAGGATGGCAGGGCGGTCCTGTGTGTGGGGGAGAAGAGGAGCAGCTTAGTTTTGTTGGGGTTTAGGATTAGATGTTGATTGGAGAGCCATTTTTCCACTGTATTAAAGGTATTTTGGGTTAATGTGAATAAAGTAGCTGGTGAGGTGTCAGAACAAATCAATGTGGAGTCATCCACATTTTGAATGCAGGTAGCATATGGGATGACTGAATGAAGGTTGTTGATAAAGATGGAGAAAAGAAGGGGTCCTAGTATCGAGGCCTGGGGGACACCTAATTTGATGGGTAGGCGAGATGATAGCTTGTCCTGCCATAGGACTGCCTGTTGCCTGCCCTGCAGGTAGGATTGAAACCATTGGAGTGCATGGCTGTTTAAGGAGAAGGTCTTCAAAGCATTTTATGGTCAACCATGTCAAAAGCCTTGGATAGATCTAGAAAGAGTGCTGAGGATAGTTTGTTATTATTGTGGTTGTGGTTAATGAAGTTAGAGAAAGAGAGGAGGGCAAAAGTAGTACTGTGGTGTGGCTTAAAGCCATGCTGAAAGTTGGACAACAGCTTGTTCTGGATGAGATAGTGCATGAGCTGTATGTGTACACACTTTGCCATAATTTTAGCTAGAGGTGACAGAATAGCTATGAGTCTAAAGTTTGACAGTTCAGTGGAACTGCCTCCTTTATGGAGAGGTATGACATGGGAGATTTTCAATATATTGGGTACAGTAGCTTCAGACATAGCTCTGTTGATCAAGATTGAGATGGGGTATGCTATGGTGTCAGCAGCCTTTTGCAGATAGTCTGTTGGGAGGAGGTCGGCAGCCAGGGTGGTGGGTCTTAGTTTCTTAAGTAGGGCATGAATAAGTTCAGTAGGAACAGGTTGGCAGGTAAAGTATGTCTGGGTACTGGGTGTGGCTGCATTAGAATTAGAGCCATTGGGAGACAGTTGGCTGGCTAGAGACTGGATAGTCTATGTGAAGAAGCTGTTGAAATTATTAGCAATGTCTACTGGGGATTTTTGTTGGGAAGCTGAGGGGGGGTGGAGTGGTGGTTTGGCCTGGGTGGAGTAGTTTGTTTATTCCTGCCCAGAACTTTTGAGGTTTGCTTTGGTGTTTTTGCAGTAGATGGTAGTAGTAGTTCTTTTTGTCTAAGGTTATGGATTTTTTTGGTGTCATTCCTTAGCTGTCTGAATCTTAGTTGATCAAGTGGGGCTTTTGTTTTTCGGTAGGTGGCCCATGTTTGTTTCTGAGTGAAATTTTGGTTTTAGTATCTTTAGAAAGCCATGGTGCAATATTAACTTTGGTTCTAATAGAGAGGCTGGGAGCATGGGAGTTAAGAATAGCAAGGAATTTGGTGTTAAAATATGCTACTGCTTCATCTAGGGTGAGACTTTGTAGTACTGACCAGTTGCATGCCTTAAGTTCATTTTGAAACTTGGTGAGAATAAAAATTCTTGTTGTTTCTTAATGTTCTATAGGTGGGTTGGTAGGAGCAGTCTACTTTGAGCTTGATTACATAGGTGATACAGTGGTCACATAGGTCATCAGGCAAAGTGCCTGATTTATATGATTGAAGATGGATATTGACGAGTATCCAGTCTAGGGTACTTTCCTTGTTATTGGGTTTTCCTGTCCTGGTGGGGGAGGTTATGATTTGAGTAAATCCATAGAGGTGTATGTTGGTTGTGGGTGTTTTACAAGAGCAAGTGTTCCAGTCAATGTTGAAATCCCCAAGAACAATTGTTTCTTGGGGATAGGTATTGGATAACCAATATAAGAAGTCTTCTAAGGTTTCTGTGTTCCTCCCTGGGGGAATGTAGACACAGACAATGTTTACATTTTTGTTTTTATTAATTTGTAGTTTTGAGATGAGAATTTCAGCATTATTGAACTGGGGTGGTTGTTGGGTGTCTATGCTAACAGATAGGGTAGACTTGTAAAGCATGGCTACCCCACCACCCTTTCTGGTGGTACAGTCTAGTTGAAACATATTGTACCCTGGTGGCAGAATCTCATGGTCCTTGGTGGCAGGCTTTAACCACATTTCTGTTAAGCATATCTGGGGAATGAACAGCTAAGAGGGCATGCACATGCTGTGTTATGTTATTTATGCTCCTAATGTTTAGATGGCAGGCCAGCAGTGAGTTAGAAAGTCTATTTGTTGGAGCTATGGTGGTAGGGGATATAGTAGGGGGATTAGGGTCAACAGGTGGGGATGGACCAGGGTTTGGGTAGATGTCACCATCCTTTGTGAGGTTGTAGTGTATCCTGAGTATGAGTTTTAAAATGTTGACTAAAGTTTTGTAATAGTGTCTTGTTTTAGGACTAATGTAACTAGATCTAGTAAGATGGCAGTATTTAGGGTTTAAGGAAGTAAGCATGAGGGAGGTGAGTAAGGGTGTATTATTATCTGTTGTAGATGGGATGGATGTTTGGAATTTAGGATAGTGGAAACCTGGGTGACCCTTTCTTCGTAGGCTGTTAGAAGATATGGGATAAGTAACAGGGGTAGAAGTAGAGTTAATAAGACTATTTTGGGTGATAGCATACCTAATGAATGAGACTAGAAACTTAGGCAAAATGAACAGTAGAGTTAGAGGACTGGTGGCATAAGGTTGAGGGTGGTGCTGTTGAGTGAGAAGTTGTTACTGATTGGTTTAAAAAAGTGGCATGTGGACTAGTACCAATAAATGTAGGAGCCCCAGGGGCAGGAGGTATTTGGGGGCAGGGTGGGGTGTGAAGCGAGCCCGAGTGAACCGAGGGCAAGCGGAGCAAGGATGAACCATTGCCTGTAGTAAGTTGTAGCAGTTTAACCTGTTTGAGGAAAGAGGGGGTGGGGGAAAAGAGAAGGCAGTAGGAGTGGTTAGAGGGAGCCCCTGATTGACTCAAGTCACCACACCAGAGGTAAGCTGAATGTAAGAACCTAAAATCTGCACTCAGCACTTTAATGTTACTTGCACTCAGCACTTTAATTTTACTGACGTTTAGCAGGAAAGACAGACCAACAGTATACAATTTTGATGATTTTTACAAGGGTTTCTTGTTCAAATGTCAGACAACTAAGAAAAACTTTCAACAGGAATCTATGTCTGAGTGTTAGAAAGCCAGAAAGGTACACGGTGTACCTGTAAAAATTAGGGTCAGAGGGACAAATGTAAGAGTCAGTGAACTTTAGTTACAGGGGAAGGAGGCAAACACTCAAGGAGAAAAGAGCCCAATGGCTGACCAAAATGGTGACTTGCTTAATTACCCAGCAGTGTAACAGAAAGTTTAACAAATGCTTTTTATATGTGTAACCTATTCTTATTAAATTGCTGGGAGAAACAGTTTTTGTTGTGGTAGCCAATTGCAATCCTGTAGATGCTGTTATGCAGGAGCTGCAGTATGCTAGTGTAGGCAAATGAAGAGTTCAACTAGGAAAAGAGAAAAGCAGAGATTACAGGGTAAGTATTAATGCAGCAACATACAGTCATTTTATAATAGTACATTCAGAAAGGTTTGGAGGGTAAACTAGCACACTTCAGAATGGACTAGGATTTAATAGCTAAGAAATCTAAGCAAGAGAGCAATGCAGTAAATAACAAACACTTGGCAGATTTTAAAGATATGCCAGAAAAACTAAATCAATTGTTCACAAATGTACAACTTGAAAATTGTCAGTAAAAGCAATTCAAGTATAGCTAGCACAAGTTATTCAGGTCATAAAAGCACCTTTTCAATGTGTGTGTGCAATTTAAATATTAAAAACATATGCAGCAAGTAGTATACACTTTCTCTAGGTACAGGTTCAGTTTAAACTCAAATATTACCACAGAAATTCAATAAAGTCACTAGCTACTTATACAACTTCTGCAACAAAAATAGAGCAGTCTGTGCAGAATCAGAATTTAGCAGCAGGTCATTCAGTTACACAAAAAACAGTAAAAATTCCACACAATGAAGAAACTTACACTGAGTCACACCAGGTCAGCCAATGGGGAAGAGAGAGGGAAATCCTAAGCACCTAGATTTGAAAATTATGCTGGTAGTAAGTTGTAGCAGTTTAACCTGTCTGAGGAAAGAGGGGGGGTGGGGGAAAAGAGAAGGCAGTAGGAGTGGTTAAAGGGAGACCTTGATTGACTCAAGACACCAACATCTGCACTCAGCACTTTAATGTTACTTGCACTCAGCACTTTAATTTCACTTATGTTTAGCAGGGAAGACAGACCAACAATATACAATTTTGTGGATTTTTACAAGGGTTACTTGTTCAAATGTCAGACAAGTAAGTAAAACAGGAATCTATGTCTGAGTGTTAGAAAACCAGAAAGGTACACGGTATACCTGTAAAAATTAATCGAATTGTTAATTAATATTGTTGTTTTAATTAAGTTGGCTTGGTGATGTCTGATATTTTGGTTTGCTAGCTGGATTACAAGGTAAGTGGAAGAGAAAATTATGGAGGTGGGCTTATTGGAGGGAGATTGAGGTGGGAGGGATTTCTGGATGAATATAAACAGCTGTAGAGGGATGGGAATTAGGGATAGGGTAGGGTAAAGTAGGGGGAGCAAAGTGAATCTAAGAGGAGTGAGGGTAAGAGGAACAGGACACACACATTACATTTACATTATCACTATTGTGATGAAAATCAATCAGTAGACTGCCTGGAATGCCGAAATTCAGGGAAAACATTAGTCTGAGCCTTGTTAAAAGATGTATTTCTATTGGTAATTCAATAAAAGCACTTAAGGAGAATACCTACTGGGTGCTACTAGGCCCTCCAGCAGTATGCACAGGGGTGGCTCATGCTATAGGACTGCAGAACTGCAGCCCACCCCACCTGTACAAGAAGAAAATCCCCCCACCTGTACAAAAGAGAAAAGAAAATCCCCCCACCTGTACAAGAAAATTTAAAAAAAAATCACGAGTCCCGGAACTCCACGCATGCTTGGAGTTCCTGGTACTCACAGAACTCCAGACTGCTGGGTTAGGCAGTCTGGATAGAGGAGAAAGGCATCTCCACCCTGCCAGCCCAGAAGTCTGTGCAGTGATGACCACACAGATGAGAAGGAAGCCAGACTGCATCATCGGCAGGCTGGAGCCTCCAGCCTATTCTCGCTCAGAGCCAAGCTGGAAACCAGCTGTTAGCGTGTGCGGGCTGACGATAAGACTAGCTTTGGAAATCAGCTGTTAGCTTGGATTAGCTGCTGCAGTCACGACTACAATCTACAAAGGAGCTTTGAAACAGAAGACTGGATGCTTCAGGTAGGTCAGGGGGAATGACTGCTGGTGTGTGTGTGTGTGTGTGTGTGTGTGTGTGTGTGTGGTGGGTAGAGAATACTCAGGCTTGAACATTGTACCTTGGGTGCAGGTGGCAAGGGCCTGAGTTCCCTACCCACCACCATTTGTAAAAAATTTGCAGATGTCTGCCTCATATTTGTTCTGTTCCTCATAAAATCTGTGGTTTCTGTGCATTTGTTTTTCCTTGCAAAGTTGGTAGTGCTGTGGTGTACTGGTAGCATTGTTTCCTGACAGCTACAGGTTCTCTGGTTTGATTCTTGGCTGGTGTGTCTTTGGTTTGGAGTCTGCATGTCCTCCCATCTTGCAAAGAACATGTGTTTGGAGTGTTTCTCCCTGCACTGCTGAAAATAGGCTTTTGTTCCAAGTCAGACTTTCCTGGTTAACAAATGTTAAATAAAAATAACAGGCATTTGAATTTCAGACTTCATATTCTTTAGAAAGTACATGGTGTACTATGTTCTTCATTTGTAAATATGTTTGTAATTAATTTCTATGTTAAATTGTTAATCGCTATGTAATCCAATGTAACGACTGTCTGTTTATTTTAACTGTGGAGCTTTTCTCCCCGGGCCTCTGCTGAAAATGGACCTATGTCCAGTCGGACACTCCCATGAACAAATGTAAATAAATAAATAAACAAATAAATAAATAATGCAAAACCTTTTATTCTAGCAATTTTCTAAGTTTATAACATGGATATTTGAAATTTGTCCCTATTTTTGGGATTGTATTCTCTCATTATTGGCTTCGTCCAGGTTATTTGTGCTAAGGTTGAAAGCTATGGTGAGAACTGAATTCATTGAATATGTTTGGGGGCTGTATTCCCCCATTATTGGCTTTGTTCAGGTGTTTTGTGCTAAGAGGTTGACAGCTACAGTGAGAACTGAATTCACTAAATGGTAGCCATTTAAATTTCAGTCTTCCTCTCTTTCACAAAACAGATGATTTGGCATAGTGGCATGTTGCTTTGACTGTTTTGCACAGGGTCTCCCGGGTTCAAGACTTGGCAGTGAAATGTATGGTGGTAATGCAGCATTTTATTATAGCAACTTTCCAACATTCTACAAGTAATGTTTAAAATGTGTCCTTTTTTTGGGCTTTTACCCCCCCCCCCATAAATGTTGGCTTTTTCCAGATTTCTTGTGCTGCAAAGTTTAGAGTTAAGCTGAGTGTTGAGTAGATTTTACAATGAGCTGAGAGCTGCAGGGGAACAAAAGTTTAGTGCTTCTTATGCTGAGCCTGCTTGCATTGTTAATAGCATAACTGATAGTGTACTTGCTTTTGATGCAGAAGGCTGTGGGTTTTACTCCCACAATAGGTAGATGCATTACTGATACTGTACTGTGTTTTAAAGGGGGTGGATGCTGCAGTCCTTTTTGACGAAGATACCTAGTAACTATGAACCTGTTATCAGTTTGCCATCTGTTCCCTATTGTGATATTACTAGCTTATCATTTTTAATGCAACATAGGCAATTTATTCCTCAAGGGCAACAGGCACTTTATTTGTAGATGAAACAATGACATATAAAGTTATTTTTTGCAGCAACCTCCTCATTAGTTACAGATTTCTTTAATGTGGAATTATTTAGATGACTTTTACTTCTTCAAAGTGCACAAAGTTTGAGTAGACTTTTTTATGATGGAAATGTTCTGAATTGGGCAGTTTTGTCATTAATGGTGCATGCATTTTGTTTCATTGCTTACCGGAAAAATGTTCAAAACAATAAATTTAAAATGCCCTCTAACAAATGTACTGTATTGTACAAGGAATATAATTGAATACATTCAGGAAGGTGTATCAAAGAGCATGTGTATGTTTCATGTATAAGGGGCCTATGATTTTGAAAACAGCCCAAAGTTAATCTTTATCTGCCACTGGCAAAATTAATTTTCTTTGAATGTTTCAATTCTGTTTCAATGAATGTGAGTTTCAAGGGCAAAGAAGTTTTAATGCTAAGTCTATTTTCATTGTGAGACTGCATTGCTTTGTTTAGCAGATATCTATTAAAGTTTGAGCTGTAAAATGCAAAATAAAACTTTCAAATGGAATCCAAAGCATCGCAGAAGTAAAGCAGTATGCACATTACAGTGTTTATGGTAAATGGGGTGAAATAACCAAGGAATGGGACATTGGAATGGCTGCAGAGGGGAGGTTCCATTTGACCATGATTTTGTGAGGGGGGGAAGGGCAGCAAACTCAAAGACGGCCCCAGCTGAACTATACCTCTCAACTGTCCAGATTTTTGCAGAATGAATAGATTTTTGTTTCTTATTTTTGGTTTGTTGCTCATAAAATTTGTGGTTTTCTGGCATATCATTTAGTAATGAAGTCATTAAATAATGACAGACATTGAGTTTCAGACATCATAACCTTCAGAAAAATGCATGCTAAAGCAAGACCTGTTATTCTATTAACTGACTTAAGTTTATACAAGAGTGATTTTTAGTACTGTTTGTATGTTCCCCCAACATATTTGGCCTTGTCCAGATTTCCTGCATTAAGAGGTTGAGAGGTACATGCAAATAAATTGTTTTATAGAATTAGGAATATCCAAACCTCTCAACTGTCCCCAATTTTGGCTCAAAATGGTGCTCTCCCCTCTAATAATCCCTCTGCAAAATGGCAATTTTGGAAGAAAACATGGAGGGTTTACAGTTATAAATAGCTGTAATGATCAGAGTTATAGATTACTTTTATTTCAGAAATGTATGTAGATGCTCTTATTTTGTCAGCTGCTTAATTTAGAAAAAAATAATATTAAAAAGGTATCCCTTCTTTGACAGGTTTCCAGCTGTATTGTGTGGCAATTTTATATTTTTGCATCACATTTATGGTCTGTTTTTCATAAATTGTGGTTTTCTGGCAAATTAGTGGCAAATCATTAAAGATTGAAGTTAGAAAATAATGGCAGACATTTGAGTTTCAGATTTCATACCCTTCAGAAAATTCTTACTAATACAAGACCTACTACTTTCTAAGTTTATAAGAGCAATATTTAAAATTTGTCCTTATTTTTAGGCCTGTGTCCCACTTCTATGTATGGCTTTGTCCAGATTTCTTGCTGTGAGGTATGAGTGTCAGAGCCATCACTGTCAGCCAGAGACATTTCAAATTGTGACATACTTGTTGTATCCCACTCCCCATTGTAGTGGCTCTGGATATGTCCAAGCAAGGCAAGGAGCAGTTATGCAGTGTAAGTGTGCAGAGCATTCCCCCATCCAAGGCAGACCACAAGTACGACCGTGGCTTTTCATCTGTTCTTGATTTTTCGAATGTTCTGGTTTGCTGTCATATTTTTATTCTGTTGATTTATGCTTCTTATTATTCAGAAAATGAATGCTGTCGCAGTGCCCTGTTGCTCTGTGTTTAAGTAGCAGTGCTTTAATGACCATCAGGTAAGCTTGTCGGTGATTGTAAGATGCAAGTAAGCTTTAATAAGCATACTGTTAAAGAATTACCAACATTGAAAGCCTTTTCGTTGTTGCCATACAGAGAATATTTACATAACTAGATAACGTATAAGCCTTAGGTATTGAAATGCATATGACAGTATTTGTAATAAAGGACAGGATTACAGTATTTTCAGAAGCTCATTACATTTGTTAGAGACGTGCAGTCATCTTTGCAGGCTTTACCCATAAACTAAACAGAATGCCAATCTATCATGTGTGGTCCATAGCCTGTGCAGTAATCCTTTAAGCAATTTATCTTGAGCTTGTTTCTTGTTTGCTGTTCATTTTTTACTTTGATCATGTCTTCCCCATGAAACAAGTAGATAGTTGTTGTCAGGCAGCAGGTCTTTTTTGGATAAGAAACATTTTTACAAAAGGGGGTATCACACAGAGATTGCTACTTTCAGTATGTTACTTGGTAATTTTATAAAGCTGAATATAAATTATAATTAGAACTGCAGTGCAAGGAGAAGTGGTTTGAGTTGAGTGCTGCTTGTTTTTTTTTTATACTTGATTCAGACTGGCATTCCAGTAATGTATTTAAAAAGTAATTTATTTTTTCATGCATCGCAACCTTTGTGTTTCCATCTAGATATTAAGTAAGTTGTCATGTAGCCAATGCATTGAAATATTTTTTTCTTCTACACTTCATTTTGTCTTTATTGGACTTTTGTAATGATGGTTTGGCACCCAGGACAGCGTATTTAATTAAAGTTCCAGTTGTGGTTTTGAGCATAGCTCCACCCCTTTCTAGTTGGTCACACCCCTTCGCATTGACCCCACCCATTCAGCTGTCTCCTGCAGCCCCCCTTTAATTTGAAGTCACCAGCTGCCACTGAGTATGCACCATGTCAGGCTGCACTGTTAACATATGATGCAGTCTGGTTTTATATTACGGTATAGCTCAACATTCATAGATGAATTTAGACTGATAGATAGTGGTATCTTGCCAACATTTGCTGGTTGGTCTCTGTGAAAAAAAATCTTTGTGCCTATCTAGGGGGATTAAAAATCTTGGGTTTTATTTTCTATTTATGAGATGCAATGAAAGAAGAAAGATAAAGCAGAGTAGAAATTAGGGTGAGATAATGAAGAAAATAGAAGTTATTCTTATTTAGAATTATACACTTGTTACATAGTTCATGAGTTGGTAAAAGATGAAGTGTTGGTCACTCATGCAGGTCTACTGAGACATCTCTGATACTTTTTGAAATGAAGCCTTTGAGATGGCCTTCACAGAAACTTGGATGATGACCAGGAGTTAGTCGTATCACTTTATGAGCATTATCAACACTCACACTGCTTTCTGCAGTACAACAAAAATCCTGCTACTAATTTCATTCAGTCTAGACTTGCATGCTGTGCATAGAGGTGCTTGCACGCTATGTACACAAGTAATGCCTTTAATAACTGATAAGCTACTTTCTTATCTCTGCAACATGTATAATGTGATACAGAAGTCTAGTATACTGGGTGCCAGCATTAAGTAAATACAGGGGGAATTCAATAAATATAAAAAAAATACCAAACAAGTGTTAAAACATACCAGACTACAAAGCCAGCAAAAAAGATGCCACCAATCTTGTATTAAATAGTTTATTCACACTGAATAACACTCTGGCACCTCGGCACAGCCTTCCTGGAGTGGGAATTCAGTAAAGCCTACACAGAGTGATTTTCCATGTAAGCATAGTGGCATGGCCCCAACATGGAAACCAGCAGCCGTGCGAATCAGTAAATAGAGCAGAGGAGTGTGCAAGAGCATGTGGACGAGGAAGTGTCTGTGGAATGCAAATCGCCTCATAAGGAGGTGAATTTCATGCAAATGAGGTCAAATGAGGGTGCTGGAGTGATCTACTAAGCAGATAGCTAGTAATGTAGACCCCGTGTAGGTGTCTAAAACGTACACGGAAAGTATCCGTGTACAAGAAATCAAAAATTGAACAGGGGCAGTAAAAGCCCTTTTAGAAGGTCAGGGATTGCATATTAGGGACAGATATCTTCAAACCTATGCCCCGTATGTGTAAATAATAATGCAAAATAATAAAAAATATATTTTAATAGCCATATCACATTTGCGCACTGTGCAGAGGCTTGCAAACATGCCAATAAGCAAAAAAAAAAAGAAAAATTTTAAAATCCAAAAACAAGACACGTGAGAATAATGCATTATAGGGCTCTGCAAGCAGTCTGTATGTACAATGGTAGATGTCACTGGTTGCTAAGGAGGCAGGTCCTGGAATAGTGAAGTATCCAGTTTGTGTACACACATCAGTATGCAAATGAGCAGGGGATACTGAATATCAAAAATGAGCGACTGCGTCCGCAGATAAAACTGGTATAGCCCCTGAACTGTGTTGGTGTCCACAGAAGAGGTAGTTGACATCAAAAGGGGGGATGTCACATTATGTTTAAGCAGATTGGAGCTGAGCTGCACCCATTTGTGTGCCGTGCAGCTCAGCTAAGCAGGGTGGAATGTCTTGTGCTGCTAAGCTTTGTTTAGCTGGTTTACGCTATGCTGAGCAGACCCATGCATGGGGGTGAGTCCAGACTGCTGAGCACTGTTTACACCAGCGCTGTGGGTCTGCACGATGCATACTGAAGAGCTTAGCAGGGAAGGTATTTTAAAAAAAATAATAACCTGGGAAAGCCAATCATGTATAAAGTACTGTTAAGCTCTGTTCCATAGACATTGGGACATTCAAACCCCTCAGTGATATACCTGACAGGTGGAATGTATCATAGTTAGCCAATCACATAGGCTGCATCTATAGCACACCACTATAAAGTATGCATACACCCTACAATCTGAATTTTTTCCCACATACTCTGCACCATTGGAGTGAATTTTAACTGACAGAATGCTAGGGGCTGTTGCTGCTCTGCTACATCTGTATGTGCTAGAGGCTGAAGGAAGTGCTGATAGTGCTACTGACAATAGGCCTAGACTGAGAAGGAAAAGAGTGTTCAGGCCTAGAGTAACCTTCCAGGGGCTACATGAGCTGAAGATTGTAGAGCGCTATAGGGTGGACAGGGACATGCTACAAGAACTCATCGAACTTTGCTGCCTCCAACTCAGACTTAGAGCCAACAGAGAAGAACCCATCCCAGTGGAAATAAAGGTATATGTAGCCCTTAGAATATTAGCTACGGGTACTTTTCAAAGACCAACTGGGGACATAATGGGGGTCTCACAGGCATCTGCATCCAGGGTACTCCACCAGTTCCTGGATGCCATGCAAACACATGCCAGTGAGCATATTTATTTACCCCACACCCATGAGGAGAGGGCCAGCAGTATGCATCTCTTCCACCATATAGCACACTACCCTGAGGTGCTGGGTGCCATATACTGCACTCATTTACACATTAAAGCTCCACCCGGTGAGGAGAGTAGAGTCTATGTCAACTGAAAGGAGTATCACTCCATCAACTGCCAGGTCATGTGCAATGCCCAGGGCATTATCATGAGTGTGTGCAGGCAGCCCTGGTAGCTATCATGACTCCCATATCTGGCACACATCACAGCTGTACCAGAAGTTTGCCAGGGGGGACATCCCATATGGCCATCTACTGGGGGATGTTGGTTACGCACTGGAACCATGGATGATGACACCCATCAGAAATGCACACACACCTATCAAAAAATGCCATAATGAGGCACATGCACAAACTAGGAACATCATAGAGCATGTGTTTTGGCTGCTCAAGCCATGGTTCTGCTGCCTTGATATATCAGGTGGAGCCCTGCAGTACTATCCATGTGCACAGATGTTTACAGTATGTGCCATGCTACACAATATGATCATGTGGAAACAGCTGCAGCAGGACCATCACAGGGAAGGGACACACAGCCCCCCAACAGAGCCTAGGTCCCCCACAGCCACAGGCACAGGGGGACTTGGAGGAGGAACCACCTGAGCCTGTCCCTGTAGGCAGATGTAGGCATGCCCAGTATGCCCTGGTCTTGGCAAAGAGGCAATGCATAGCATATGCACTGACAACCTAGGGTCCTAGGGACTAACACCTTACTCCAACTCACATATATAGTAAAAAGGATGCCAGCCACACCACACAACCTCTAACTTACCATGTATTGGCTGTGTACTGTGTGCATCAGACAGAGTCAGCCCTGAAACACAGGTCTCTCAACTGCTGTGTCCACAAGGTAAGTCACTCTCCATTACTACAAATGTATGGGCTACTACACTATGGTAGCATATGTATGGACCTGCTGCATGTATGTAAGGGAATAGCATGGGTTGCTGGGCTACTTGCAGAAAACTAACAGCTACTTGCGACAACAGGTACTCTGTCCAGTACTGGGTACCCCATAAAATGTATGAGGTCAAAGCCCTGGAAAACCCACAGCAGTATGCAAGGGGAATGCCAAATAGTAGGGTCATAGGACAGACACAACACTGTCAATGCCAGAGTCCACTACCCCCAACACACCAGTGTTCCCATACAAATCTAGTAACAGTATACTGTATGTTTATAAGGATATATCTACAGACCACACAATCTCAGGGTGATCACAAAGAACTTGCCCAAATGTCCTATTTTACACAAAGCTTAGGGGTCACAGTAGGGCTCACACAGTGTATGTCTGTCTGTCTGCTGTTGATAGTGTATGAAATTAAAACCTCACCTTCTGGTGGCTCACTGGGCTAAACACATTAGCATGGTTAATGGTGTTTATGGTTTGAAGCTGGCTGCACCTACAATGTTTGCATGTGAGGTACTCCTATGGTAGGAGTCCTACAGGCGGTCAATATGCCTCAGTCTGTTTATGCCAGAAAGCTGGACAAAGACAGAGACAATGGGTGGCAGAGGGCCAAACAGACATTATACATATGCTCTGAGTAACCTAGTAAGCGGCTAGTATAACAGCAGGTTTCAACAGGTGAGATTATCAGCAGGATGTAAAGGCCATCACTTAACTTACAACAATTCAGTGGACTGCATTTAGCAGTGTATTTCTGGATAAACACAGCTGTATGAGAAACAGAGCAGACATATGGGGTGGAATGCTGGGCATTCTACAAAAACATGTACAGTGAGAGGTGTGAAGACTGCCACCCTGTGTGTGGTATTACATTATGTATTCCAGTCACATCATACATCTCAACCTGTTACAGCAGGACATCTGGACAAAGCCATGAACAGTGGTGGGACAAAAGCCCAAATACAAGGGGAACAATTAACTACTGGCCGGAGAAATGTATAAAGTGCAGAAAATAACAGGCTGTGCATTAGCATGGGTTTCCTGATGTGTATGGAGTCAGTAACTCAAATGTCTTTCAGCATGTCCTAATATCAACCTATAACAATTTGCCAATGATGTACCAGAAATCAACAATGCAATGTAACATACATATGCAGAACCCAGTACATTTTATTGCAATTGTCATGCATGATAGGTATGAGTCATATATTATGTTCAGCACACAGCCAGGGAATGCCTTGGACAAAATATCAGGAAGGTGAGTGTTGAATCAGGTGCAGCAGCCAATTGGCTGCAGCACACAAAATCCCAGACTGGAGTACACGTAGGTCTGGCCTGGAGTCCCCATATAATTACTAACAGTCACACTGGGCATGGTCCTACACTTAATTAACTTGAGCCCATGCCCGATGTCTCATTTGCCTGAGGAATTGATATATGAAAATATGTGTGTGCATACAGGCAGCTATGTATACGTATCTGTCTCTCCCTATCCCCCTCACACATGACTACCCAATCTATGGGTTTGTGGCACAGACATTTTATATATATATATATATATATATATATAGAGAGAGAGAGAGAGAGAGCACTACATAAAGGTGTAGAGTGTTTCAGACCCTCCACATACATCTATATAACACAGTCACATAACACACACACACACAGCTACAGTTACATCCCATATGTGTGTGTGTGTGTGTGTGTGTGTGTGTGTGTGTGTGTGTGTGTGTGTGTGTGTGTGTGTGTGTGTGTGTGTGTGTGTATATATACACACACACACACACACACACACACACACACACACACACACACACACACACACACACACACACAGACACACACACACATACATGTGTATATGTGTATGAGGATGTACGAATGTCCACACATGCATGCAGGATGCTGGGGTTATCTGCACCCACACACACAGCAGTTGTTTGGTGGTAACAGACCAAAGTCACATAATGACATAACCGCCTAAATGCAGAGCCGTCTGCCTGTGGAATGTCACCCTGTTGACAGACAATGGTGAACAGGTGGTGCAATGTGCAATGGCAATGTAGGACTTGGATAGGTCATATTGTCAAAGGCCAATTGTCCACCTAGCAAACTACAACTGGGCAGACATGGTGTAACTGGTACCTGTACACACATAGCAGGAGTACTAACATGTACTCCACTGCTAGGATACTAGATGCACTAACAGCATAAAGCATGTTCACTCTGCAGGCCACACATGCTGTATAATACAAGGCCACTTTGCATAGGCCGCAATTACTGTAGCTGCAACCATGTGTACAACAGATTTAACCAGTGGCATATACAATATGTACTGCGAGCTATAGTGTGTAATAGTAGATTGGTAGGGGTGCTAATCTCACTGCAGCCACCTTGGTTGTCTGTGTAGATATTACCCTAACAGCAGTACAGACATGGCCATCTGGCATTTGTCAGTGCCATGGTGAATAATTTTATGACCCTGTGATTAGTGCACTCCTGCACATTTACCTCCCTGTCAACACCTGCTGATGTCACCCACCTTAACAGCACTGGCTGACATTCTAAGAACAGATAAACTCTGTGGTGCATGCAATAAGTACATAGTGATGTAGTGTATACTACTAGATAGGTAGAGGTTCTAATCTCGCAACAGACAACTGTGTGTGTGTGTGTGTGTGTGTGTGTGTGTGTGTGTGTGTGTGTGTGTGTGTGTGTGTGTGTGTGTGTGTGTGTGTGTGTGTGTGTGTAAATATATCTCTTTGCAACAGTGGGTCTGCCTAACCTATGTCTGTGTAGTGGTTGCACTTGTTAAGGCTCTATGCCTACCTGTCAGCCTCCCCATTGTCCTCTTTTACAGGACCTTCCAATGACATCCACCTTAACAGCACTGGCCAACAAGTTCAAAACAGATAAGCTCCATGACACATGTAACATGTCCATAGTGCTCTAGCATATACTGTCTAGATAGGTAGGGGTTCTAATCTTGCAACAGACAAGTGTGTGTGTGTGTGTGTGTGTGTGTGTGTGTGTGTGTGTGTGTGTGTGTGTGTGTGTGTGTGTGTGTGTGTGTGTGTATGTGTGTGATCGTAGAAATATACACTGCATCTGTGTAAGGGTTACACTTTTTAAGGCCCTGTGCCTAACTGTTGACCTCCCCATTGGCCTCCTTTACAAGAACTGCTGATGTAATTCACCTTAACAGCACTGGTTGACACTCTTGAAATAGATAAGCTGTGTGGCTCATGCAATAAGCATATATTGTCCATAACTAGATAGGTAGGGGTTCTATTCTCAGTAAAGGCAACTCTGTGAGTGTGTATAAATATATCCCTTGCAGCAGTGTGTCTCTCTTGCCCATCTGGGTACAATGGTGTAACATTTTAAGGTGTGCCTACCTGTTGACCTCCCAATTAGCCTCCTTTACAAGGGCTGCTGATGTAATTCACCTTAACAGTACTGGCTGACAAGCTGTGTTGCGCATGTGATAAGTATGTAGTGTTATAGTCTATATAAATAGGTAGGGGTTCTACTCTCAGTAAAAGCAACTGAGTGTGTGTGTGTGTGTGTGTGTGTGTGTGTGTGTGTGTGTGTGTGTGTGTGTGTGTGTGTGTGTGTGTGTGTAGATATATCCTCTTGCAGCAGTGGGTCTGTCTCTCTTATCTGTATGCAATGGTTATACATTTTCAGGGCTTGTCAACCCACTCCATTGGCCTCCTTTACAGGCCTGCTGATGTCATCCACCTTAACAGCACTGGCAGACACTCTCACAATACATAACCTCCATAGCACATGCAATCAGCACATAGTGCTATGGTATCTATAACTAGCTCTATAATATCTATAACTAGATAGGTAGGGGTTCTAATCTCAAGAAGGCCAGCTTTGTGTATCTCTCTCTCTCTGTATATATATATATATATATATATATATATATATATATATATATATATATATATATATATATATATATATATATATATATATATATCCCCTTTCAGCAGTGTGTCAGTCTTGCTTATGTGTGTGCAATGGTTAAACATTTTAAGCCCCTGTAAGTACCTGCTGCTCCTAAATAGCCCACATCTACCTAGGCATAAATGCTATTTGCCACCACCTACATTTGTAGGTACACAACACTCAGGTGCTATGTATCAAGGGTGGCATGCCTTGTCATGGGGTATGCATGCAGGAGTATGCTGTCCCCCCTATTGCCCCTGACACACTGTTCTTCACAGACACACCTAGGTAACCATGCACATATAAAGCCTTACCTTGCTGATGTCACATGTCGGCTTTGCTTCAATGCCATCCTGAGCTGCTGCATCACCACCAAATCTCCACAGCATAGTCACTCAAACCCCTGCAACAGAAACATGCAAAGTTCTGAGAGACACCTGTCATTCTGCAAATCTCCGTCAATCTAATATCATGCAACAAAGGAACCAACACATTTACATTAATATGTACCCATGACACATGCCAGCAGACAACACCTGTGAAGGCATAACAGATCCACTGCAAACAATGTAATGTAATGTACTATAGTCAGCCTGTGCATCAGACATGTATTTGCATGTCCCTGCTTTCATGTTATGGATGGCAGAGATGTAGCACAGGTATCATCACATGCATAGGGTGTAGTGTGGGGGTGCCAGAGACCTAAACTGTGCCAAATAGTTGACATTGTGTGTGGGGCCAAGAAGGGGTGGAGCCCAGCTGGGCCATGAAGAAGTGCTGTGTGTCTATTGGTGACCTGCATGTGACACTGATGTATGAGTATGTGCATGCACACAGTCAAGCCATGTGCTAGCTCTACACATGTGTATGTTGGACAGCAGTGGACCATACATAGCAGACTGGACAGTTCACAATCTCCACCCATGAACACAGGAACTGGCTCTGCCAGGAGTGGCACTGGCACCACCATGCCCAGGGTCAGATGTGGTACTAGTCACTGATGGTGACTGGTGTCTGCTAGGACCATGTCTCTCATGGGACCCCCCAGGATAACCTGCCTATGGCCTGCCATGTCATGGTATGGACAGCACCCCCCCTCTGTAGAGCTGGAGTTACTGCCACTATGGGACAGTGAGTGTGCATGGCCATGTGGACTCTCAGCAGATGTTGTTGCTGACCTACAGCCACATGTCTAATGTCCTATTCCCATTACATGTTCTAGCACAATGAGTGGTCAAGGACTGACAGTGTCTCACCCCACCGTCTGTCCACTACATCAGTGAAGCAATACATGGCATCACCAATGTTGTGGATGGAGTCACAGATGCCAGACAGTGATGCATCTATGATCCTGAGCATCCATCTGGTGTTGCATTCATAACATGCCTGTACCTCCATGATGGCCCAAAACATGCATCAAGTGACTCGTGATGTGACACCTGTGACAGGTGTTGGATGGGCAGCAGTCCTCCTTTGAGCACCCCTGTCAATCTGCCTGTGTGGGTCCTCACCAGCTGTATGGCTATGGCTAGTGTCTACAGTCACTGATGCCATAGTCACCACACTATCCTGTTTGATGCCAACAAACTCTGACTGTCCAATATCTGTGAGCACAGGGGACTGGGTATGCATGGGCATACTGACTGTGTGCAGGAACATTTGGGGGGGAAGTGGGATGTCAACCGATGGGACAGATGCAGCCCCCAACAACCCCACCTGTGGCTCACTATGGCCACCATCATCATCAGAGTCCAATGAGACATTGACATCAGGTTGTGAGGGGGACAGACTCTAATCCCCACAGTCACCTGTGAGGAGGAAGACAACATACCTACATTAATACCTGCACTATTATGTCTGCTGATACACACACACACACACACATATATATACAGGTGAGGTGCCACAACTGCATTATACATACCAAGTTTTATTTCTGATCCTATGAGCAACACAAAAGCAGACTACAGCATACACAGACAAGACAGGTCTTTCATAACATGCACTGCAGCTACATCTGGTTACTGTTGCCAGTACTATACACCTGTGAGATAAGCGATATATCAGTGTATGTGATGGACCTACATATATCTCAC
Source organism: Protopterus annectens (assembly GCF_019279795.1). Lineage (NCBI taxonomy): Eukaryota > Metazoa > Chordata > Ceratodontiformes > Protopteridae > Protopterus > Protopterus annectens. Next base: position 454,550,243 of record NC_056731.1, on the reverse strand, counting down.
AGTGCACCCGTCTTCATCATACTATTGCTCCCGGTAGAGCAGACTGCATAGACCTTCACAACAATAAGTGCAAATATGTAACAGCTCCTGCAACCCAGCCACTGGAGATGCACAAGCCAGTGCATTTCTTTGTGACTGTCCCAAGCCTAGATAATTGGGGAGGGTTGCGTCAGGAAGGGCATCCGGCATCAAATTTTGCCAAATCATACATGCAGACAACAGTACAGAAATACATACCGGATCAGTCAAGGCCCGGGTTAACAATGACCGCCACCAGTACTGTTGGCCAACAGGATGCTGGTGGAAATTCGGCTACTGTTGGCCGAAGGAGGAGAAGAGGGGGAAGGCATGCCCGAAGGCAGGTAAAGGTTGGACTGTGATAGTGAGGGTTGGAACTTTGAATGTTGGCAGTATGACTGGTATAGGGAGAGAGCTAGCTGATATGATGGACTGAAGAAAGGTTGGTATATTGTGTGTGCAAGAGACCAGATGGAAGGGGAGCAAGGCTAGGTGTATAGGAAGTGGTTTCAAATTGTTCTATCATGGTGTGGATGGGAGGAGAAATAGCGTAGGCATTATCCTGAAGGAACAGTATGCTAAGAGTGTTTTGGAGGTGAAAAGAGTGTTGGATAGAGTGATGTTTATGAAGCTGGAAATTGATAGTGTAATGATGAATGTTGTTAGTGCATATGCACCACAAGTTGGGTGTGCGATGGATGAGAAAGAAAAATTTTGGAGTGAGTTGGATGAAGTGGTGATAGCTGTACCCAAGGGTGAGAGACTGGTGATTTGAGCAGATTTCAATGGGCATATTGGTGAAGGGAACAGAGGGGATGAGGAAGTGATGGGTAGGTATGGTGTTAAGCAAAGGAATGCAGAAGGACAGATGGTAGTGGATTTTGCGAAAAGGATGGACATGGCTGCGATGAATACGTATTTTAACAAGAGGAGGAGCATAGGGTGACATACAAGAGTGGAGGAAGATGCACACAGGTGGATTATATCTTATGTAGAAGGGCCAGTCTGAAGGAGATTGGAGACTGTAAAGTGGTGGCAGGGGAAAGTGTAGTTAGGCAGCATAAGATGGTGGTTTGTAGGATGACATTGGTGATCAAGAAGAGAAGGATGAGTGTGAGGGCAGCACCAAGGATCAAATGGTGGAAATTGAAAAAGGGTAATTGTGATGTGATGTTCAGGGAAAAGCTAAGACAGGCACTGAGTGGCGGTGAAGAGTTACAGAATAGCTGGGTAACTACAGCAGAGCTAGTAAGAGAGATGGCTAGAAAGGTGCTTGGTGTGGCATCTGGAAAGAGGAAGGAGGACAAGAAGACCTGGTGGTGGAATGAAGAAGTACAGGAGAGTATACAGAGAAAAAGGTTGGCAAAGAAGAAGTGGGATTGTCAAAGAGATGAAGAAAGTAGACAAGAGTATAAGGAGATGAGGTGCATGGCAAAGAGAGAGGTGGCAAAGGCTACGGATAAGGCATATGAAGAATTATATAAACGGTTGGACACTAAGGAGGGAGAAAAGGACCTGTACCGATTGGCTAGACAGAGGGACCGAGCTAGTAAAGATGTGCAGCAGGTAAGGGTGATAAAGGATAATGAGGGAAATGTACTCACAAGCAAGGAGAGTGTGTTGAGCTAATGGAAAGAGTACGTTGAGGGGTTGATGAATGAAGAGAATGAGAGGGAGAGAAGGTTGGATGATGTGCGGACAGTGAATCATGAAGTGCAGTGGATTAGCAAGGAGGAAGTAAGGATAGCTATGAAGAGGATGAAGAATGGAAAGGCTGTTGGTCCAGATGACATACCTGTGGAAGCATGGAGGTGTTCAGGTGAAATGGCAGTGGAGTTTTTAACTAGATTGTTTAATGAAATCTTGGAAAGTGAGAGGATGCCTGAGGAATGGAGAAAAAGTGTTTTGGTACCGATTTTTAAGAATAAGGGTGATGTGCAGAGCTGTAGTAACTACAGAGGGATTAAACTGATCAGTCACAGCATGAAGTTATGAAAAAGAGTAGTGGAAGCTAGGTTAAGAAGCGAGGTGATGATTAGTGATCAGCAGTATGGTTTCATGCCAGGAAAGAGCACAACAGATGCATTGTTTGCTCTGAGAGTGTTGAGGGAGAAGTACAGAGAAGGTCAGAAAGAGTTGCATTTTCTCTTTGTGGATTTAGAGAAAGCATATGACAGGGTGCCTAGAGAGGGGTTGTGGTATTGTATGAGGAAGTCGGGAGTGTCAGAGAAGTATGTAAGAGTGGTACAGGATATGTACGAGGGTAGTGTGACAGTGGTGAGGTCTGTGGTGGGAGTGACGGATGCGTTTAAGGTGGAGGTGGGATTACATCAAGGATCAGTTCTGAGCCCTTTCTTATTTGCAGTGGTGATGGACAGGTTGACAGACGAGATCAGACAGCAGTCTCCGTGGATTATGATGTTTGCAGATGACATTGTGATCTGTAGTGAGAGTAGGGAACAGGTGGAGGAGGCTCTGGAGAGGTGGAGATATGCTCTAGAGAGAAGAGGAATGAAGGTCAGCAGGACTAAGACAGAATATATGTGTGTGAATGAGAGGTAGGATAGAGGAATGGTGAGGATACAGGGAGTAGAGGTGGCGAAGGTGGATGAGTTTAAGTACTTGGGATCAACAGTTCAGAGTAATGGTGAGTGTGGAAGAGAGGTGAAGAAGAGAATACAGGCAGGATGGAGTGGGTGGAGAAGAGTGTCAGGAGTGATTTGTGACAGACGAGTACCAGTAAGAGTGAAAGGGAAGGTCTACAAGAGGGTAGTGAGACCAGCTATGTTATATGGGTTGGAGACAGTGGCATTGACAAAAAGGCAGGAGTCAGAGCTTGACGTGGCAGAGATGAAGATGTTAAGATTTGCACTGGGTGTGACGAGGATGGACAGGATTAGGAATAAGTATATTAGAGGGTCAGCCCAGGTTGGAAGGTTTGGAGACAAAGCCAGAGAGGGAAGATTACATTGGTTTGGACATGTGCTGAGGAGGGATGCAGAGTATATTGGAAAAAAGATGCTAAGGATGAAACTGCCAGGTAACAGGAAAAGAGGAAGGCCTAAGATAAGGTTTATGGATGTGGTGAGAGAGGACATGCAGGTGGTTGGTGTGACAGAGCAAGATGCAGAGGACAGGAAGAAATGGAAACAGTTGATCTGCTTTGGCGACCCCTAACGGGAGCAGCCAAAAGAAGAAGAAAAAGAAGATGTAACAGCTCCTGCAAATACATTACTGTGATTATCAATTCAATGCACTGCAGTGAACCCCTCCAAAACTGAACATACAAGTATTGTACTCTGGTGAAGCATAACAGTTGTGTTTATGGCAAAATGGCTGCCCTTACATTCTTAGGGTATATGTGAGCCATAACAAAACAGTCTCACACTCACCAGCTACAGGATATTGGACTCTGGCCACACCAGATATACCTATGGAAATGTGAGATTGAGGTATTGTCAGCAAACACAAATGTGGCATTATTACAGGATAATATGTGCATATACCAACATGTACAGTAAAAACTCTGATACTGCCCACATCGCTGACATTCTGAGTATGTGTGTACAAGTGTGCATTACAAACAAACTTCCCCCAATGCAGATCCACCTAACATCTGTGTACTAGTATGCAGAGGCTGCCACAATGACTGCTACAGTATTACAGTGATGAACACAGGAGGCTTACCTGGATGATTATCTGCTGTGGAAGCTGTGCCGCCCACCTCCATGACGTATGGGGTGATGAATGCTTGGGAGCTGGTGGTTGACCCCAGGTTCACCAGGAATTCCTCTGTGGCCAAGAGTGGTTGTTCTGCTGCAGGCCCTCCACTGGTGGCACCACGGTCCCTGCGCACAGCAAAGCCCCTTTGCCATGCAGCATTTATCATATCTGTCACCCGGTGTCAAACCTGCTTATAGCTTCTTTCCTGTAGCCCTACTTGATTCACTGATGCAACAAGGTCAGGCCATAGTGCAGCATGTTGCTCCCAATTCTGGCAACTCCTAGAAAGCAGGATGTTGTGGTGGAGTCTGAAGCTATTCATGATCACTTTGTTTTTTGGCAGCAGAAAAAGGTGGGTGCCTCCATCTGTACATAGTTTCTGAAAGACAAGAAGGGGGAACACGTCACAAGACCACGTACATTTGTCTCCACTATGTACACACCCAGCACTATCCTCCACTACCACATGATACCCTGCCATCTATCAACACAGTATGTATGTGGCTATCAGCAACATAGTGGCAATACATCTTGCATTTGCCTGCTCATCTTGCTTTTTCCTACCACTTGCTGCTTGTTCTCTACAGTGTTCAACTGCTTCTTTTCTGTTGCATTTATTACTACTTGTTTATACCCTGTCTAAATTGTGTTATTGCAAGCCTCATACTTTTGGTTTAAGCACCTGGGCTTGAGGCCCACCCCTTAGGCCTCCCTCACCTTTCTCCCTCAGATTCTGACAAATATGGATGGACAATGTCCTACAGTTTCTCCTGCCAGTTTGGTTGATATGGGCATCCTGACACAGTGTAGCAACTGCCACATGTACACAGACAACCATCTACTACCACCACCTAGGAACACAATTTGTGAGAGATGCAATTACATTAGGAACCTAGAGTCCATGCTCTCACCCTCTCAAGCCAGTATATCTGGTACCGAAAAGGTTGTCAACACAATCACTACACCTGACACACACCACCCACATCTACACAAAACACACCCACATATGCAGAGGTTCTCAACATAAACATACCCAAACAAAGGAGACCTCCAAGGCAAAAACACATGCGATCTCCACACTCCTCCATACCACACATAATCCACACACCTGTGTCTCACAGCCACTAAGGCTTCACCATAAACCCAGCATATTAGTCATAGGAGACTCCATTATGAAACACACTGATGTGCCTCTCAGCAGGCTGGATAAGAGGAAAGTCATGGCTAGTTGTCTTTTCAGGTGCCAGAATCTGCCATATCACATACACACTGCAGTCTCTCAACAACAGATACTGTTATGACTCTGTCATAGTCCATGTTGGCGTGAATGATGTGAAATGTACCTCCCTGGACTATGTGAAAAGACACATGATTGACCTCACTGATTATGTGTCCCAGGCAGGTATGTCCCTAGCCTTAAGCACCATTCACCCATCACCCAGAATAATGCCTCAATACAAACAGAAAATGATTGACTTTAACAATTGGCTGTGTTTCTGGTGCCATTCCAGGGTGACCCAGTACCTGATAGCCTGGGAGGATATGATCGACAGACCATGATGCTTTGCCAGAGATGGCCTGTATCTGTCTCACCTGGGCTTTAGGCTGTTGGCAAAGGTTCTTGCCTTTCCCATAGTGTCTTTTTTAGGAGAACTGATGAGGTTAAGACTACCAACATAAATATGTCAACAAAACACAACGTAAAGGTCATGCTGGTAAATGGTAAGAGTCTGAACATGAAACTGCACTCATTGCAAGCATTCTTAACCCTGGAAAATGCTGCCATCTGTGCAGTCACAGAAACCTGGTTCACAGCTACAGAGAGCACCCCAGTCTTACCTGGTTACCCATCCTATAATCCATTCAGACCTCAAACTGTGGCCAGTAAAGCCAAAGGCAGTGGAGTTTCAATATATATCAAGGTCATACACACCTCCAGGCTGGTCAAACTGTATGACACACAGGAGATGCTGAAGGTGCAGTTAAGCATTGACAAGACCCCTATTAAAATCAGAGCTAGCTACAGGCCCCCAAATCTGTCTCAAGATGCCCATTCTGCCTATATGGACCTGTTTGACTCTATAAGAATGCAACACTTCACCCTTATCCTGGGTGACTTTAACTACCCAAACATAGATTGGAAGAACTACTCATGCCAGAACAGAAATGCCCAGAGATTCATAGATTTTGTCAATGGAAACACCTTTGAACAGCTAGATAATACCCTCACAAGAGATGTAAATATCTTGGACTTGGTATTAAACATCATAAGTAACCACTGCAGCATCCCTACAATATCATCCTCCCTGGTAAGATCCAACCATAAAGTGGTCACTTTTGAACTCACCATCTCCCACAGTACCCATCTAGCTAGGGTCAGAAATAATGTCTTCAAAGTTGATTACAGTCTCCTGAGGGATGGTATTAACAGCTTCACAGCCCTCTACCCCTCTGTAGGAACAGGCACCAATATCCAAAACTGCACCAAAGCAGTATATGAGCAGTTATGTAGATGCATGGGATCAGGAATACCTAACAGGACTACATCATCCTCTGCAAGGATAAGTACACCTGTCTGGTGGATATCTGCAGTAAATAAACTGTATAACAACAGGAAAACATCACTGTCCAAGACCAAGAAGGAGAAGTTCTCAGTTGGAAACAATGTCTCCCTAGCCCGAACAAGCAAATAAGAGCACCACTGACATCCTCCAAAGCAAACACTGAGTCCAGTCATAAGTCCTATTGATCATATATCCGATCATATATCCGCATCCTCAAAGGACGCACCCAGATCTGTTCAGAAGTGGTGGAGTGGTCAAGGACACCACATATACAAATGCCATAGGTATAGCACACTTGCAGGCTGATGGATTCATTGAAAATGTCACCCCTCTGTCCCCCATCAGTAGATCAGGACACCACTAGTACCTGCCCCTTCTCCTAATATCTAGGGAACAGTTCATCACTGCTCTCTCAAAGGCAAAACATACAGCCTCCATGGGACCCAATAACATCCCAGACTGGATCCTGCATGAACTCAGGTAAGAACTTACAGCACCATTAGGCACCCTATTCAACCAAAGGCTGAGTACTGGCTTTGTCCCAGCTGAGTGTCATCCCTTTGTACAAAGATGGAGCCTCCACCGATATGGAAAATTATAGACCAATCAGCCTAAGTAGCCTGATCTGCAAGGCCATAGAATGGATTATCATGGACCTCATTAAGAAGAACATTGGCAACCTCCACACACTCAATCCCACAACATTTGGCTTTGTCAAATGGAAGTCATTTCTGTTACATTTGGTCAAATTCTTTGAGAGAGTCCCCAAAGCCGTGGAGGAGGGGAAGACAGTGCACACCACCTACCCTGACCTGGCCAAAGCCTTTGACCCTATTTCACACTTGGCCATAATAAACTCTCTGAACTAGGCAGCAATCTATATGTTACCAGATGGGTAGCAAACTGGCACAGTGATAGATCCCACCTAGTCCAAATAGGGGAAGCCACCTCAAGCAGTAAACTGATAAGAAGTGGTGTACTCCATGGTTCTATCTTGGGGGCTCTGTCATTTGGGATATACTTTTCTGAGATGCTGGGCAAAACCAGTGGTCTAGTGCTGACCAAGTTTGCAGATGACTGCATGCTGGGTGCTGTCACCAAATCCACTAGTGATGTGGACATCCTCCAAGAGGATCTTACTCAGACAAATGACTGGTGCTAGAAACATGGCCTCAAGCTGAATACCACAAAATGCATCATCATTGCCTTTGGGGAGAGTGACATCCCCACAAATTATCACATTAATAACAATAAATAAATGTCCTAGGCACACAAGCAGTCATGAGGAATTTGGGCACACAGGTTGATAGCAGCCTGACATTCGACCACCATGTTGTTTCTGTTGTACTGACAGCCTTCTACATGACCCACCTCATAAGTAAGGGTATCTCATCCAGGGACAAAGAGGTCATAACTTCCCTGTGTTCTTCCCTTAAAAGGCCCATTTTTGAGTACAATGCCCATTTCAGCATGAGCCTCACAAAGCACATGCAGCAGCTGGAGAGACCACAGAGGTTCCTCACCAGGAGAATCAAGGGCCACAAACATCTACCATACACTGATAGGCTAAACGCCCTATCCCTCTACTCAGTTTCATACAGATTCCTCAGAGGTGACCTCTGCCTGGCATACAAGGCGATTGCGGACCCCACCTTGATGGGACTGCTGCATATCTGCAAATCAAGCTCTACTCAAGTAATGCCCACTTTCAACCTAGTCTGTGACATCAACATGACGTGTTGGTGGGACAGATGTGTGTCCCAGAGACTCCCCCATCTGTGGAATAGACTCCTTCTCCACGTCAAGCAGTGTATCTCTTTACCCCTTTTCAAACGCAACCTGGATAACTGGATGTGAAACAGGAAATACACCCTTGGGATTCCACCTGTGTCCTGTTGGACTGGGACATCAGCTGCTGACTTCTATAAACATGGGCTAAACTCTTGGCTAGGCTTATAAGGGCATCAGGGTCAATAGGCTAGTAACCTCCTATGATCCTATGAATACCGGTTATGGCCCTGTGTGCTGTGATGGAGTGTGTAGTTATGTCTCCACTCCCATCAATGCTGTCTACTATGGTGTGTCCCCTATGGGCAATGTCCCAGTACCATGTCATACAGCCACCGTCCAACAAATTGGTGAGTGTTACTACAAGTATATGCGGACAGTCCAGCAACATCCATGTGGCGTAATGACAGACAACACTGCAAATGTGCTGTAGGTTACCTTCCCTGTACATATCCAACATCTGCAGTACACAGATGTTTGTGGAATGTTTACATGTGCCTGATATATGTGGACCCTCTGCCATAAAAATGTGGATGTCTGGCAAAGGTTTGGACAATAAGTAATGGTTGTTCTCAAACTGTGGGGAATCTGGCTGTCACATGCCAGAACCCTCAGAAAACAGTTGTTGTTTGTCTTTTTGGCTTTTCCCAGTTAGGGGTCGCCACAGCGGAACTCCGGTCTGCTAATGATTGGCAGTAGATTTTTTTATCTTTTACTGTATGCATTCCCTTACTTTGTAAGCTCAATATGTACACTATGTTGCTGATGTCGGGCCTGTGTCCCCCCACTACTACTGTCTATGACCTGAAGTCCTGCTATAGGTGGTCACAAGGTATGCTAGCCATAGCTCTCAAGCGATGAGATACGAATGTCAAGTACACAGTGACCTAGCCAGAGTACCTCAGGGACAGTCAGGGACACCTGTACAATGTTTGAACTATTCCTGTGTGACATTCACAGTCTGAGAGGAGCTGAATGAAACTACATCATGTGATAAGCCAGCTGTGTTCACCATTACTTAATGTCACTATTGTGTAACAAACAATCCAGTATAATTCGTACGGGTGCCAACTATTGTAGGAGGGATTCAGAGGGCCAGAGCTGTGATCTACATTACAACAGGCAGAGCTAACAGGGAATCCTGTAGGTGCTGGACAGCTGACTAGCAGCAACATGTCATTCCAAAATATGTACTACTGGCCTACTGTTGTAATCCCTATTCCCCATAACTGCATCCTCCCAGTTGCATGCCATTACTTGGGAACTTCTATTACATACCTGGTAGAGGGCTGTACTCCTTTTTGTGCAGAAATCCTAAAGAATATTGGTTGTGATATTGCAGTCTGTCTTTGTAAAGAAAGTCACAGACCTGTTTACCATAGGCAACTGCTTGCCTTTTGTAGGCAATGCTTATGAACAGATGATTGCCTGTTCACCAGTCTGTGGCTCAGACTTGCTAATTGAATCCAGAACAGCTGGGTTGCACTTTCATTAGCCAATGGCATGGCACAACAGTGCTATATTGAAGGCCTTCATGTAGGCCTTGGTCCCTTTCCTAGTTTGTGAGATGGACATTATGGAGATGTGGAAACTACAGCATCGCACAGGGTAGGTACAAATACTGTCCACTGTTAGGATTTATGTGGTAGGTCCACAGTTTTGCATGCTATGTTTTGTCATTGTGAACAGACTTTCTGATTATGTGGCAATTTAGTGTTAAACAATGTGGGCTGAGCTCAGTAAGGGGAAAGACAGATGTGAGTGTCATACCTTATAGGCACCAAAAAATGCATGCTGCTGCAGTAGCTGCTACTATATCAGCTGTATATGTTTGTAGGGGAAGACTGTGACACATGTCCCTGTCGCTTGACATTTGCCCCCCCACCCCTTTATGTATGGGTGTTGTGTGGATCTGTTGTTCTAGGTGGTTGTGAGTTATGGTAAGTCTGTAGCAGGTAGCTGAACATACTGCCACATATGTTGCAGGCTCCAGCTGCTGCTTTTTGCCCAGGGGTTCTACTGGGGAGTGTGAACACATTGGAGGAGAGCAAGCTGTATCTGTCAGGGATGGAGCAGTGTCAGCTCTGTTGTTACAGCACAGCCAGGGTGAGGGTACCCATAACAATCCAGGTAAGGCATGTTTTTAAGGTACATATCATGTAACAGTGCCAGTCGGGCAGTGGTAGGTGACATATAGATAGCCTATACATATTTATGCAGTGTATCCCTACCTACAGGCCTTTGATGTGCTAAGATGGGTAGCAGTGAATACAGTAGCAGCAACCTATTTCAGTTAAAATTGCAGGACTTATATTTGTTATATCCACAAGCATGTAATTGAAGTGCAACACACTGGATTTGAACCCAAGACTGTGGGTGGCAAAATGTACAGCATACTTTGAATTTACCAGAGTGAGCTACTGAGTCAATACTGCAGCAGGTGTATTTGCAAGATATATGTGCATGCATACAGTCTGTTTCACAGGATTGGAATTAGCATGTGTGTTTGGAGGGGTATGACATGTAACACTGAACTGTCTGTCATGATTTTGTTCAAACTGTACTGACGTGCCAGTACTTCAACACACAGAATAGGTTTTGTGACAACTGTGACAACAGTAGTTGGCACAACTGTGGACATTCTGCTACAGTCTGTGCAGTTGTTAGCTATAAAATCCTAGGCCTCACGTACATCTGTCATTATTTATTTGGGGGTGTACTGGTTTGGTGTCTGCATCACAGTCCCAAGTAAACTGTCAATTTTCCCATTATATGTACAAGCAGTGTGTCATTGTCACTCAGGATATGTTTATGAAAACAGCTGTTTTCTGTCAGAGCTAAGTGGCCTAATGGACTAATGCAGTGTGTTGTAGTTAACAGGGTCCTGGGTTCAATGGTGATAGGGGTAATTTTTTTGCAAATGTGCCTAACAGTGTCAGAAGCTGATTAAGGCAGTTTTAAGTGGGTTTGCATAGTGCACCATGCCACTTTGCCCCAGTTAAACCTGCGCTAATTCCAAAAAAGAAAAGAAAAAAAGGGGTGATAGGAAAGTGGTGAAATGGGGCAAGCAGGGGGAAAACAATGTGAAAGGTAGGTAGGGATGTGCAGGATGGGTGTAGAAAAGGACCATATCTCTCCATTTCTTGTATAGCAACAGCTGTGCAGGTTGTAGACAATTTGAAATTTAGAGCCTCACATCCCAGAGAGAAGGGTGTGGGTGACATAACTGTGTTGATTATTTGAGGTAATGATTGATTTATGCAGTGTATGTGGGTGTGAAATGGAGAGCTATGTATGGGGCAATATTTTTTGTAGGACAGATGCCCTTTTTTAAGGTGAGAGTGGAATGTTGGGGAAGGGAAATAGGTATGTGTGGGGAGGTAAGTTGGGTAGGAGAGGTTGCATTTGCAAACAGACAAGACAGACAAGACAGCATACAGGGGCAGTGTATGACACATGAGGGGGGTAAACACCTTGGATGGGGAGGGTGTTGTGGAATCGGGCAGCCATGTGCCCCAGACGGCAGCAGTGAGACTGAGCTCCTCACCCATGGGCAGTCAACACTACTCCTTCACTACCCTGAAGGTGGCTGTGCTGGGGGCTGGGCACTGGGGCCACCCACCAGGTTGGCCAGTCTGCCCTCAATCTGGTACAGGTGATTGTTGAACCCATGGTTCATGATCCTGCACACCAACCCTGGTAGCTGTTGCTGGGTGACAACTCCCTCTCCATACCTGTTCCCAGGGGGGCCCATCCCCTGAGGCAGTTAAACCCATAGGTGGTGCAGAACCAGCAGAGGGGGCAGCACTAGGTTGGGTCCTAGGTGTGCTGGGACCTGATGCCACAGCCAGCTGAGGTAGAGTTGGCAGATTGCCAGGAACCAGCATACCCAGTTGAGCTACGGTGCTGAAGTTTTTCAAAGTGTATAGGTTAGCAATGAACAGAACATTTAAATGTTAGTTATAACAGCATGCCAGGATGTTGCAAATAACCCAGTAACATACCATTGCATAGCATATGGAACACAATAATAAGTGGGATAACAGTCAGTATTGTAACAGCATGCCAGTAACAGTACAGCATAAGGCCAGCAACATAGATATTTCAACAAGGTTTGTTAGTCTGCAACCATTGTAATATATAACAATAATAAAACACAAGGCCTAACATAACGTTTTGAAAACAACATATGTTAAAAGTAAACCATACCTGATGTATAACAATATTAAATTATGATGCAGATAAGGGATGGGGGGAGAAAGAAAAAAACATTCTATTAGTACCAGTATAAGCTATATTGTTTGCAACAGTACACTTATATACTGTACAGGTGTGCCCTACTTTATGTTTACATGTGTCCTATAGCATCTGTAGCACCTACATACCTCTCAAGCTATCCGCATGGGACAGTATGGGCCAAGCTGTAACACCTACAAGTACACAACTACAGGGGACTATTACATGTCAGGGGGACATATATGACTACCAAGGTGTACTGTGGACTGATGTAGTGTGACTGTGCTATTGACATAAATCAGGTGGATGTTAAATCTGTGCCCAAGGCATTTGGCACAGTGATCACAGTCTGTGATAGCGTGACACTTGATAGACCTGTATTGTGCACAGTATAGACAGTTTACACCTATCATGCCGTCCTTGGCAGGCATGGGGTTAGACTATCAGCAGACATTCACAGACACACCAGGCATGCAGCCATACCAAGATTAAACAGTTTTATTTGTTTTATTAACTTGTATTAGTATTGCACTTATTGACTTTATTAAAAAAAAAAACAAGTAATCTCAGTGGTATCCCTGAAGTCTCAAAACAACCCACTAAACAAGTATAGTGGGTCCAAAAACAAAACAGTGTAAGAAACTTCTCTGTGTGGAATATTTTGAGTCTACTTCTACTACTATTGTATGATCTGATTAATATACAGTGATTAACTAGAGATATATGGACTGAAAATCTTCTACACAGAGAAGTTTCTTACACTGTTTTATTGACTTTATTTACTGATGTCTTACCTTGCTGAGCATTGCTATTAACACTCTGGTACATCTTGACACACAGGTTAGTAACCCATTTGAACAGCTACTACAGCCATTTATTTACCTGTAATTCCTGTGGGGAGAACATCTGTTAACAATACATAACTGTTTCTATGAATATTTAGTAGTACTTATTATTTATTTTATTTATTTATTTATTTCAGTTTGATTACCGGGGAGGTCCACTGGGTGTTGGTAGCCCGTTTTCAGTGGAGGCCCGGGGAGAAAAGCTCCAAAACAAGGAATTATTACAGTTCAAATATTTTGATTCCAAAGGTAATATCAATGTACATGCAAAGTTATAGGAACTCTGAAATACAAAAATAATTTCAATAAACATGCAAAGTCATAGGCAGTCTGAATTACAAATATCAGGTAGTTTCAGTTTTGTTTAGGGAGAAGGGCGACCCATGATGAGTATGTTTTACTATGTAGGTCACTAGGTGTAATACTTTTAGAAGGGAACAGGAAGAAGAACAGGAGGAGGTTAGTCTGGGGCAAATGGAGTGGAAAGTTTAGGGTTTGTAGGCTGAAGAGTGCAGTTGCAGATTCTGTTATGATGGAGGTAGGAGTGAAGCTGAGTTTTGAAGTTATTTAGGTTGGAACATGTCCTAAGTGACACGGGCAGGGCATTCCATTTTTTAGCAAGTGTAAAGGATAAGAGAAGCTGGCCAGCAGGGTACTGGGGTTTTTGAACTGTGATCAGGTTGTGTTGAGAAGATCTAAGTGGTCTGAGGGGGGTATAATGGTGCAGAATATTAGAAAGGGCAGGGCATTTGGAGGGGTGTAGAAGTAGTTTGAAGGCTGTGGTGAGTTGGATGAGGTTAAGTTGATTGGGAAGTTCAAGCCACTTTAGGGAGTGAAGGGAGGAGCAGTGATGAGAAGAGGATTTGGCGTTAGTGGCAAATCTAGCGACTTTGTTGTAGCATAGCTCTAGTTTGGTGGTAAGAGAGGATGAAAGATTAGTGAGCAGGGGGGCACCGTATAGGAGGGTAGGAAGGAGGAAGGTAGAGGCAAGGGTTGCTCTGGAATGAGGGGAGAGGAAGTGGTTGTTTCTATAAAGTAGACCTAGTTTTATGTGTGTTTTTTTGATGTTCAGTTGGATATGGGAATTAAATTTTAGTTGATCGTCGATTGTGACACCAAGAAGTTTGGAGGAGGGTACGATTTCGATAGGGGAGTAATTGAGGCTGGAGATTTGGAATGACTTTTTGTCAAGAGAGGAGGATCTAGAGGGAGAGAAAAGGAGAATCTTAGTTTTATTGGCATTTAGGGAGAGGTGATTTTGTAGCATCCAGTTTTCAGTGGTTGAGAAGGCATTTTGGGTTAGGGCTTGGAGGTCTGTTAGGTTTGGGGTGGAGCAGATTAATGTTGAATTGTCAGCATATTGTACAATAGTTGTGTTGGGGATGGCTTTATGGAAGTCATTTATGAAGATATTGAATAGTAGTGGGCCGAGTATAGAATGTTGAGGTACTCCAGTAGGGGTAGGAAGAAAAGAATCCCTGGATTTGAACCCCCGTCTGCCTGTGACAAAATATACATCACACCTAGTGTTTATCAAACTGAGCTACTGCTGAATATTGATTGACTGATATGCACCTAGAGCTCACCTGGTAACAAACTGTGACCTGGCAATAGTGGTAGAGTGTTATACAAGACTGCAGTGACACTTGAACACATATGAATGAGATTCATACATGACAGAGAGGTGAACTGTGTATTAATATTTGGAATGCAGGTATGCACAATTAACCCATAGTGGGTGGGAATTTGTGTGATGTGTACAGATCATATCGGATTGCTGAACTGGCTACCTGACCCATATATAGTTGCACATGGTATATTTGCATTCTAAAGCTATTACAATTTCATACTTGCCTGCATCAGCATAACTACAATCAGGAATGCATACAGTAGAAATGCAATGGTTAACACAAGACAATCCTGAGATACACAATATACTTTGGGAATTCCTATTATAGGTTCAGATCGTACTGCAGAACAAATATGCATTATCTTGTAGTACAGCTCCACATCTACAGTTTAGCAAAACACTCTTTATTAGCAAACCTTCAGTCATTTAGTGGTATTATTCTTGTTCTTACTTCAAAGCAGTTGTCATATTCGATTTCATGACCAACAGCCCAAAATACACACATATTACACAACACACCTTTATTAGGGGAGACATCATGCAATGACTGGTATATATCTACAGTCTTTATTGATGAACAGTTGAAATAATGCAGGTGTTGCAATACAGCTGTAAATCCACAATTAATGCAGTAGGCACTTTTTTTATTTCCTTAACATTATTAATGCAGTAAAACTTTATTTCCTTAACATTATTAATGCAGTAGAACATTATTACCTTAACATTCTTAATGCAGTTGAAATTTTATTTCCTTAACATTATCAGGTTTCATGCTTTCATCTTTATTAAACTGTACCTAGCATTACTCAGTTATATCAGTCCAGGTCTATGACCACATTCATTGCAGTACAATCAAAACTGAATATACTTACTGCCAGTTACTAATTTACTCTTTCTTGTCTATATATGACTATAGATTGCAAGATACAGCTGTACTCACCACACTCACAGCCCAACCTGGCCAAGCACCCTGAATGGGCCTCTAGGGCGCAAGCTCTCTCCTCTGCAGCTGTGGGGAGAGAAAAACACCATTATGCATAGCTGTCTATCACACATTCGGAGTATAATTTGGTAAAGCAATGCTAACAATACTTAAAAACTGGTGGGACATTCCCATCTCTGGTATCTTGGAACCAGATGACCAAGAGTTCCCCCTTATGGCACTTCAGGTCATCATAATGATGATGCATCTTCTCACCTGTGCGGGGGATACCAGCTGCACTGGTGAGATCACATGCCAGACAGTCCCAGGCCTCTAATTTGTATTCCAACCCCTGGTACTGGCCCTGCAACAGGCGGATGTCATGGTATATTGCAAGGAGTCCAACCATGACCTTGGACTCCAGAATGCCCCACAATTGTGCCCTGAAGCACGCACCTTCTCCAACTCCTGCCATAGTCTCTGACAAGATCAAACTCCAACAGATTATGGCTGTATTCCTACATGTTGCATAAATAAGCCTGCTTTACCACCCTTTACTGCCATTGGTCTATTTTTAAAAATGCGTCGCTTCGCTTAGCATCTCGCAAACCCGCTGAACTCAGCCAAGCAGTGCTTAAACTAGCAATGCTTAGTGGTGCGCAAACCAGCTTAACAGGTCTGAACAGTGGTTAAACAGGCATTGCTTAGCAGTGCTTCTCACCGCTTACAGCTAAGCACAGCTAATACAGTCATTGTTTAAGCAGAGCTTGTCAAGGCTTAGCTGTGCTTAGCAGAGCTTAGCTGGGCACAGCAAAGCACAATTTCATAATGCATTTTAAAATTGTGTAATTGCAAACTACAATGTTTAATAACATGTCTGTGCATACATACATTATTCCATCAAAGGTTTACACATTCTTGTCATAATTCTGTATTTGCAACATAAATGCTTCATACCCTGTCTGTTTTTTTATACAAAATTTAATCAAGGTTTAATACTACTTCTCATACATGTGTATTTGCAAACTAAATTTAATAACCTGTCTGTGTAATCAAAAAAATTAAATTGGAATTTAAAAGATGTCTCATACTGTGTATTCATAAAATAACCATGGTGTGTATTTGAAGCCTGCACCTATGGCAGTCACTCTAACCATTCGGCTACATGGCCATGTGAAATGCCATTATACTTTTACATATATCTCTTCACTACATTTAAACATCGCTAAGCACCAAGCCGTGCTACACAAACATGCCCAGCTATGCTTAAACTTGACCTTTCCTAAATAATTAAATGTATCTGGTTTCTGTTTTTAGATGTCTGGCACATGTCCATTGCCGCATGCCACGCTGCACTGCACAAACACACAAAAAAATGTTAAATACTTTTTAAATACATTTCTGTCTGCCACTTTGACAGTGCAAGGAGTGTGTTACTCATCTCCAGACACACTAACACACTCCCTACACTGATGCACTAAGCATGATACATGGCTCTCCCACAGTATCACGGCTTCATTAACATGCAAGGTGCGCTGCCAAGGGGGATTTGAATACACAGCCACAGTACCTTCCGTGTAGGTCTTCCACTATTCCTGCATGGATTTTATTAAATCCCCAGGACAGTGTACTTTTGTATTTATTTTACTGGAAAATAGTACCATGGCAGGCATCCCTTTCTCACTGCAGATTGATTTTCATTCCCATCTCAATGGTTTGAGAAAAGAATGTTATGCACTGATAAAATTAAATCTGTGCAATATCAGTTGGTGACTATGACTGCATATAACTTTCATAAACAGCAATGTGTATGACACTGGAAGTTGTCTATGACACTGGAAGAATTAACATATCCTAAGCAGACAAAGCCATTTACAATTAATATATACCATATGTTAACACTTTGATACTTAATAATGTAAGCCATGGAAACGAGCTACTTATCACAAAAATCTGCATTTAGCAGTGCTATTATAAAAACAATCTGTCCTTACAACTGCATAATAAATCATTTTGTGCTGGTATTACAGGTGCTATATGGTAAAACGAAAATACTGGTGATGGCACGAGGAACGAAACAATAATCAAACTTCTTTAGCGTATACTTTATTTTCACCGTTTTCGTCTTACAACTTCTTCAGAACTAAAAACAGCACTTAAAAACTTCCATACTTATATATACATACTCATTTAGACTTCATTACATCACACCATTAACCAATTTCCATTTAAAGTGCCACAGTAAAATTTAAAATCTTAAGCCTATAAAAAAGTATTTATTTACATACAATTTCCTATAGTTCAAAAAATATTTAATATTAATAACTTCATCCAGTCCTGGTGTTTTATCTGCCTGAAGTTGTATTTGCCTCCAGGTTTCTCTTTGTTCTAAAAATTTCTTAAAATCACCTCCTCTTGCATCTAACTTAACTATTTCTAAGACTGAAAGAATACATTTTTTATATGTCCTGCATTCGACTGTATGCCTATATAAAGTGCTTTTTTTATCTCTGTTTTTGATATTATAATAATGCTTAAGATTTTAAATTTTACTGTGGCATTTTAAGTATACACTAAATAAGTTTGGTTATTGCTTCGTTCCTCATGCCATCACCAGTACGTTGGTTTTGTTTGTGGTTATTATACTGGTTGAAGTGTTCCTGTGGTTCGAGGTGTTATATGGTGTTAATTGCTACAAACAATACTACAACTTCTAACACCAGCATTGTCCTGTTAACATGCTTTAGTAATTAAGCTCTAAAATAGCATCATTGCACTGTGACTGCTTATTATACATTGTCAAAACAACCATTAGCTACAACGATGCTGGATTTGTAAGGTAACAAGATACAAATACATCATAGATTACCAAATAAATAAAATAGTACTTAAATCAGCCCAAGAATGCCTGAAAATAATAAAGAAAGGTAAACTAGTTGCTATAGTCCTGATTTTGCATTCGGTACTGACAACACTGCAGCAACCATTTCTGTTCCCACTATATACAAGCAAAGGATAAAAATGTCACACAGACAAACCATTCTGTAAAAATTGCAAAAAAATACCCAGGCAAGCTAGTGCCTTCATTGTGTAATACCTTAAAACTCCTGTAGTTGACGCCCATGGAATATATGCTAATGATTAAGGACATACCAATGTGTTTCAGTTACATGGCTTCTGAATGCCCATGACTGTGGCTATGGCTGAATTCAGCACAATAAAGCCAAACCCCATTAGGTGTATACATACCATGTTTCAGCATTTTTAACCTCATCAGTTTGGCATACATGGATTGTTTGGCTATACTTTAGAATCACAGGGCTAAAACAAGCCTGATATCCATAAATATTAAAGTTCCTGCAAGCTATCCCAAACAACATCCAAGCAAAGAATAATAATGGTTATGCAGTCAAACCATTCAGTAAAAACTGCAAGAAAGACCCAGCCAAGATAGGGTCTTCAGTATGTAATACCTTAAACCTCCTGTAGTAGAGACCCATGAGATATATGTAAATGATCACTTAAGGACATAACAGCATTTCAGCTACATGGCTTATGAATTTCCATAATGTGAATGTTTGTGTGTGTGTGTGTGTGTGTGTGTGTGTGTGTGTGTGTGTGTGTGTGTGTGTGTGTGTGTGTGTGTGTGTGTGTGTGTGTGTGTGTGTGTGTGTGTGTGTGTGTGTGTGTGTGTGTGTGTGTGTGTGTGTATCTATATATCTATTTTCTATTAGGTTTACTATCAAAATGTTGAAAACCAAAAAAAAAAATCTACTTACCTGATTGAACTGACATTCTGAATTTGGTAATATCACTTTACCGGAATGTCGAAGATCATCACCATGATGTCCGTATTTGACTAAATTCAGAATATCTGCTGGTGATGTCAGACCCTCAGGCATTTGTGCTGAAGCCGCCGTATGAATTGTATGCCCCCTGCACCCCCATGTGGAGGCTGTGCCCCCACACCCCTTGCAAATTATATATTCCAACTCCAAGATCACACTACAGTGAGGAAAAGTGTACATTTCATGATCCCAACTGTAGTGTGAACTGTTATCAGAACTTCAACTTTTTTTTTGGTTTTTTGGGGTTTTTTTTTTTGCAGGGAGGTTCCTTCTTTTTCCACATGGTACATTGCATCCCACTAACTTTATGTATACTGTGATGAAAGGACATACTGCCTGCCCAGCTAGCTGGATTTTTGTAAATAATTATATGTCATTGGTGAATATCAAAATGATGTGTACAAGATGCTTGTGTTACAAGTGTATTAGAACTGTATGTCATGTGCATATTAAACTGCTTGTACAGACGCTTGTGTTGAAAAGGGTATTTGCAGAGTACTGTTTGAAATACAGCCACAATGCGCTCTACTGGAAGAGAACAGAAATGGACATGCACTATTGTAACTGTGGAAACTGAAATACATGAGGTTAACTTCAAAAAAATATCTGAAATTAAATTACTTTATGGCTAGTCCATAAAAGATGGTATCTTTCTGACACAGCAAGAGGCCCAATGTCTGTACTAGGAAACTTTCTGTATTGTCTTTAGGGTGAAATAATTACTAGTCTTGAAAGCATGAAGGAATGCATTTGTTTTATGACTTCCAGCATCTGCTATAGATCTGAGGAGAAGCCCTTCTCTGTATATTTTTACAGGTAGATTTGAAATACTGCCAGCTTTATCAGTGGTTGCTTGGCCTGGGAACTAGCAGTCAGATGACAAGAAATTACATCATTCTGCAAGTTATCCCATCAGTAATATTTGAGATATTAATTTGAGAAGTCATTCTGTATTCTGTCTTGGACCTGACAGCAACTAGAAGATCCATTCACCACATCTGCCTTGCTCTATTAGTAAGTTCCTAGATTATAGTAATTCTCTTAGATATAGTCAGGAATATAGTGAAACTTAGTTTAGATATTTTCCTTTATTTGACACTGTCCTGCAATGTTGCTTTAAATATTTCCTGTGGTTTTGAACTCTGATGTCACTGTGAATATATATTTAGTATTGTCTTGTTCTTTTATTATTTATTATTAAATATATTTAAACCTTTCATTGTGGCTGATCTGTGTAGAGAAGTTTTGAGAGTACTTGCATATTTGTTTGGTGACACTGTGTGGGCCACTCCTAATAGCCTTGCTCTTGGTCAAACTACCATTTGTGTTAATATTAATATTACACAGTAAAACTGGACACCCTTTGTTAAGGTCCTTAAAGTAGCTGATAAGGAGTTGACTGGTGGCAGTGGTAATTACCTTATAGTCTGGGAAGAAGAGGGCATAGCTAGTAAACCTGTGCCAGCCTTTCCCAGGTGTGTGTGTGTGAGTGTGTGTGTGTGTGTGTGTGTGTGTGTGTGTGTGTGTGTGTGTGTGTGTGTGTGTGTGTGTGTGTGTGCGTGTGTGTGTGTGTGTGTGTGTGTGTGTGTGTGTGTGTGTGTGTGTGTGTGTGTGTGTGCACGTGCATGTGTGTGTGTGTGTGTGTGTGTGTGTGTGTGTGTGTGTGTGTGTGTGAGCTGCTTGGGTAGGGACACGAAGCACTTGTTGGACAGAGAGGGTGCTGGAGGTCTTACCTTGGTCACTCAGCTGAGATCTCAACTCGATAGCTGTGCCAGTGGGGAGTCTTATTGGGAATCTGGAGAAAGAGTGAGGAACCAGCCCCGGACTGACTGTGATCTCTGTGTGCTCTTAAGGAAAATTGAACTTAATGCAAATAGCTGCATCTGGAAATACTGTGCGTGTACTTGTCATCCTCTCAGTGAATGTCCTCTACTGTTGCCAGTGGTGAGGACTGGGCTCCTTGATTACTGGCCAGTGGGAGGGGTCATCACATATACTAGCTCAGAGATCACACAACAATGCATGCAAAGGGAAAGCCCCTACCCACACAGTTAAATGATATAGAAACAGATGCTGCTGCTTCTCAGTGCAGTACCATAGAATCACAACCCCATAATACACCAAAATCCCAAACACACAACACAGATCAAGCATCAACAACCCATAACAGTACAGATCTCAATAAATTAACAGAGGTGCACTGTTATGGAAAATAAAAAAATTACATTATTTAACTAATCCTAAACATGCCTAAATTACTTTAATGTAACGAACAATTGAAGTACTTGCAAAAGACACAATTCAAGTATAACTGATATGTATATACATATATATATATATATATATATATATATATATATATATATATTTTATATTGTGCCATCAGGTTTTAAGAAACTCGAAACTCATATGATCAGCACCATATGATCTATATTTTTGCAGGGGGAGAGCCCCCTATGTGCTGCATACCCCCTAAAAAGTATATATACCAACTCCAACATCGCACTACAGTGGGGAAGAGTAAATTACCTGATCCCCACTGTACCATGTTCTATATGGAAGTGCTTCAACGGGGAATTTACCCTTTTCCCCACTGTAGAGCAGTCTCAGAGTTGATGATATATATAGGGGTGCAGGCGTGCTTGCCCCCCCCTGAAAAAAACTTAGATTTGTTCTTTTTTTTAATTTCAAGTATTCAGAAACTCAATCATATGGTCTCAACCATATAAATTTCGAGTTACCAAATACACACAGATACAGTTTGTATCAGATAAATCTACAAGCTTCTGCCATGTATTCTAGAACACTAATATAAAGTGTCAGAGACTGCTGTGTATTACAAAGGTCTAAAGTCATAATTCATAGTGTCTTTAAAAATACTACAAATGTTGCATCAAGCTCATTCTGGAAAATCCAGAATGAAAAGCTTAACCAGATTATACAGTATGTATTATTACCAGGCAAGGATCAGAGTCTAAGAAAAGGAGTATAGATGAATGATGAATGTCAGTCAAACAGTTTATCACCAGAGAATGCATTGTTATACCAACATGAATAGCCAGAAAAGCTTTGGTTTGGACTGCATGTGGAATGTATAAGTTCATTCCTTGCAGAAATGTTTCTGCTTCTGCTAAGTGCTTATTCAGAGTGGATAGAGACTAGTAAGTCTTATAACTAGTGATAACATTTTATTACTTAGTTGTATAAATTGTGTTGCCTTATAATTCTGTCATTACTGAGAAACCCCTCTACAATTTATATACCTTCAGATTTATTAGTAATGTTCATATCTAGTTACCATTAAGCTCATATTGTGCATCTGTTCAGGTTTTGGCTAAGAATGATCTTACCAGTGTACTTACCTAGTTGATAAGCAAATGCACATGTGACAAAATGGATGGGTATACCATGAAATCTCCTATCATAAATGCAACTGCTGAAAAGCTGAGACAAAGTTTTTGCATGTGGTTTGAATATGTGTGATTCAGCAGCATTAATATGCATGATTTTTCATTATGTTAGCACTGAAGGTATTTACAAATACATGTAATCGTCCATTAAAAGTAGGTGTAGCACTGTAGGCATTTACAGTAATTAAACTTAATGGTTCAGGATTTAGTTTTATCATATTAAGAGTTTTATTCATTATCATTTGAAATGTCAGGACCCTTTAGAGTGAGTCCTGAAACATGGACACTAAATTGCCCAAAGAATGGATTTACATATATCATGTCAAAGATGGTCATTTCTCAGAATATTCTCTTTTTTTCTGGGGTATGGCAATTTTAGAGTTGTCATTTATAAGTTTGCGAGGGTCGGGAGGACTTGCCCCCACAGGGTGGTCAGGGACTTGCTCCCCTGCAAAAATAAGTGTAAAAGAGAAGAGCAATCTTCAAGATTCACTCTTCCCTTGATTTTTGGTCTTTTCTTTTTTTGTTTTTTCAGAACTCGACATTTAAGTGTCAACAATTTAATATGGAGCCATTTTATTAGTACTACAGTAGAATTTATTAAGCTGTGTCTGCTCTGTGTTTTCACACTACACAGAAAAGTAAACTGAATACAGAATGTGCTGAGGAAAGTTATAAGATAAGGTGAACATAGACTTCTCAACTATGCCTACATTGGAGATACTGTACATACCTACGTTTAGGCTTGATTTACCCATTGTTGTGGTGGGTACCTATTTTTAGAGGTATGTACCTATTTTCAGGATTGATTTTACCCCTTTACACAATTTTCTGAATCACCCCTCATCACAAATGATTTTGGAGTGTAGAACATGGGAAATCATTCTACATATCCAATATACTGGTGACGCAACAATAATTTAAAGAAAGAGGACTCAAATCTTACATCTCTTTTTCAGAAGCAAAAATAAATGACTTTCTGAGGTAAAATTTTACAATATCATTCATTACAGTCTATAGATTTTACAGTATTTTAAAGTTGTGTTTCTGATTAGCATCCCAAAATCCTACTGGAAGTAGCAAAAGTTATGTGTTTTTCATTATTCAAATCTTATGCTAATTAGGTACCCAGCTTTTTGGCTACATGTGCCTTCTTTTCAAGAGTCTTTGTACCTGTTTTCAATCTCTACAGGTAGAGAGGTATTGGAATGTAGCCTTGAAACATCTGTGCATAACTGCAGAATGCTTTATTTATAGCAGATACTGTGTGAAAAAAAATGCAAAGTTTATCCCAGATGTGCGGAGAAAAGTACAAGTTGTGTAAGATAAATTGCTGTAGCAGTGGATGTTCAAATGATCACTGCTGCAGTAGCCTCTGCAATATGGGTTATATTCTGCTATGGCTATATCAGCTGGCCAGCTTCCAAAGCTTAAGGCACCTTCCACGCACTCAAACTGTCAAACAGCTCAAGCTGAGCTGACTAAAAGACAAGTTTGGGCACAAACCCCTTCAGAGATTTCCTGCCAGCAGAGAGAAGAATGCTGAGCCCTGAAAGGACAAAATGTCTCCACCCTGGCATAAAAAATACACCAAAAAACAAGGGGGATGGAGGGATAGAGCAGCTATTGCAAACATGAGCATTAAACATCTACAGTTATGCTGAGTTCAACTTATACAACTGTACTGTTCTTCATATTGACACTGCTGCAGTAGCCTTAGCTATATATGTAGATTACCATAGCTAACTATATTTGGGGGGTGGAAGGAGAAAAGTCCAGGAGCCCCTGGAAAATGGTTCTAGCAAAGCATGTTCTAGACCTAGAGAAGGAATCCAGCTCAGAGCCTGATCCAGCACTAGGTGACCTAGGAAGACCAAAAATAATGGTTTACTATCAAATTGTCGATCCCGTTTTGTGCGACACGCATTGCCCGAACGCGGAACTGCGAACGTCACTACACCGACGCCCAGATGTGCGAACGGCAAAATCTCGCCCCCATCCGACCCATGGTAGCATGGGTGTGGAGGTGTTGCGCGGCCGGTAATGTCCATCGTCGGAGTTTTGCGGTTTCGGTTCGCTATCAAAACGGTTTCGGTGTTTCGGTTCGCGCAAACGCGTCAATGGGGTCGCCGTTCGCATGGAGTGCATTCGAACATTTAATAGTAAACCAAAAATAATACATGTTAATGAAAATACCATTTAGTAACATTTAATAAGTGCTTTCATCTCAAAAGATTTCTTCAGACTGAATGAAATACAACAAATCACATAATTTATATCAAAACATCATATGACTTAAATAATTAAAATTAATTAGTAAATTGATTAATGTCTAACCCCTTTTCTTAAAAAAAAAAATTCCTTATCATTTAGTCTTGGAGGGTTGCAGGCTTCCAACCAATATTCCCTCCAGTCTAATTCATCTTCAGCATCAAAACTGCTCATAAATTCTTTTACCTAGTCTAAAACCAAAAATTTTAAATAAACCTTACATTTTCTTTCAGAATAATATTTGCTTAAAGCATTATTTCTATCACCTATACGAATAGCATGTACTTGCTCATATACTCTTTGATGCAATTCTGTTGTTATCCTGCCTACATAATGTGCTGGGTAGGACAAAGAAATAACTAAATACACTACATACCTAGATTTACAAGAGAAATAACCATAAACATAAATGTTCTTGTTTCTAATGATCGTGTCTGTTTTATCTGCTTTTAAATACTGACAATAGCTGCAACTAAACCATTTAAACATCCTTGTTTTGTTACTTATTTGTTTTGCTTGTCCTAACTTGGATTGAAACCTATCTTTTAAACTTGCCCTCTTTTGTTAAAAAAAATACATTTGTCTCCAATTGTTTTCTTAACCTCTGGAAAACTGTGTAAAAATCTTCCAATTTTCTCTAATAATATTTTTTATATTGCTTTCATCTAAAGAAAATTGTACTACCATTCCAGTTCTGCCATCTCTATTGTTAATTTTGGTTGTGCATTTTTTAATTAATTTCCTTTCTCTTGATCATGACATAGGTAATTGCCTAGGGCCTGCAGCCTTGGGTGGGGTGGGGTGCCCACTGGCTGGGTGGCTGCCACAAAACTTATATTTTTAGTAGAATATGTGAGTGAATCATACTAAAACCACACACACATTTAAACGTTGGAGCAGACCACAGGATTTTTATGGAGAATTGCCTCCATGTGTAAGGCCTCAGTTAGGGATGGCAGGTTGGTTAACTTATTTAGGTTCAAACCCTATACCTTGATTACAGGAGAGAAGAGCCTGAATCCCCTACACCAACTATCAAACTGTCATTGGCAGGTACATTTTCAAGGGCTGTTGAATTTCAGTGCATTTTCAAAGAAATGTTGAGATTCTGTGCATTTTCAAAGAAGACTGAGTTTCTGTGTATTTTCAAAGAATGTTGCATTTAAGTGCATTTTCCAAAAACTGTTGAGTTCCAGTGCATTTTCAAGGACTGAGTGTCAGTGCATTTTCAAAGAATGTTGAGTTTCTGTGGATTTTCAAAGAATGTTGAGTTCCAGTGTATTTTCAAGGAAAGTTGGGTTTCTGTGCCTCCAAAAATGTTTTTTCAATGGACTTTCAAGGAATTGTGAGTTTTAAGGGAAAAGAAGTTTATTGTTGCTCGTGCTAAGTCTGTTTTCAATGTGTAACTGTTTTGTTTAGCAAACAGTCATTGTCAGTGTTTGTGCTACAAAACATGCAAGCAATGTAAGTAGCACAACAGGTAGTGTACTTGCCTTTAGTGCAGAAAGCTGTGGGTTCTACTCCCACACTATACAGATGGTGAGCTAAGGCTCGTATGACTTTTAAGGGTGGATGAGGGTGCTGTACTTCAGAGGTTGTTGTCCTTTGCATGAGATGCCTAGTAACTATGAACCTGTTATTGGTTTGATAGCCATTCTCTGTTGCAATATTACCAGCTTACCATTTTTAATGTAACATGGGTAATTTATTCTTCAAGGGCAGCAGGCATTGAATTTGTACATGAAACACTGAAATGTAAAGTTGTTTGCCAGCAGCAACCTCTTCATTAGTTGTAGACCTCTTTAATGTAGAATTATTCAGATGACTTTTACTTCTGCAGAGATTGTGTATATTGACTGATACTGGTGGATTAAAATAGTGGCCTTTTCAGGCTGAAATATTCTGTAATGGGTAGTTCTGTCATTTTGATTCATACATTCTGTTTCATTGTTTACTGGAAAAATGTTCAACCCTGTAAATTTAAAACACACTCTAACAAGTGGTGTATTATACAGTAAATATAATTTAATGGAATCAGGATGGTGCATCAAAGAACACATGCATGTATGCATGCTCCTGTGCAAGGGGCCTACAGCCTGCAGTTTGAAAACAGCCCAAAAGAAACTTAATCTGCCACTGGATGTGGGTTTCAATGCCATCTCAATGAATGTGAGTTTCAAGGGCAGATTTCCTGAAATCAAGATCTCCTCCCCCCTGCTCCAAAGCAGCCAGTCACCACTGATGTGTCAGATTGTTCATGCTAAGTCTGTTTTCATTGTGAGACTGTATTGTTTTGTTTAGAAATGGCTATCAGTGTTTGTGTTATAAATTCTGAAATAAAAGTTTTAAACATCTTTAATCATTGCAGAAGTAAAGAAGAAAATAGTGTGCACAATGACAGGTCTTAGCAGGGTTTATGATAACTGGGGAGAAATAGACGAGCAATGTGACACTAGAATGGTTGGGGAAGGTGCTGCTGGGGGGCTGCTGGGGGTCCTGATCCACTACCCTGCCTAAGGCCTCATTTTACTATGATCTGGCTCTGATCTAGCTTATAGTGCTTTGTAAAAAAAAAGTATGTACAGAGGAACAGGTAGCAGCTTGTATAATACTTCTAAAATCCAACTCTTTCCAAAAAGCCATAAAAGATGCCAAGGTCCTTGTAGAGTGGGCCATAATCCTGCCTGGAATACATTTGTCATGATGATTATAAAATGATGAGTATAATCAAAGGTAAGAGCCTTAGACAACAATTTGGAAATAGTCAATTTTACACTGGTTGTCCATTCTTCTTACCTTCATATGAAATGAACAATTGATCCAATGATCTGAAAGATTTATTTCTGTTGAGATAGTGCCTGAGTTGTCTGTGGACCAAGGTATGGAGTATCCTTTCTCTCTCATTTTCAGGTTCAGAAAAGAAAATGGGGAGCTGAATAATCTGGCTTAAAGTACACTTAGATACCACTTTAAGCATGAAATAAGGATTAGTTCTAAAATAAATACTGTCCTTGTGGAAAATGAGGTAGGAGTGACTCACCATAAGAGTTTGCAACTCAGATACCCTCCTTGCAGGGGTCAGAGCAATCAATAAAACTGTTTTCTATGTTAAGAACCTCACGTCCACCAGATTAGCTGATTTAAATGGAGCAAGTGTTAGTTTCTCTAACACAAAATTAAGATCCCAAGGAGGTGTCACCCCTTTACTTGGAGGGTTCTTATGCAAAACCCTTTTCAAGAATATTTTAACATATGACTGCATTGAAAGAGGAGGCATCATGGTTAGACATGCAGAAATGGCTGACAAATTAAACTTGACAGAGGAATAAGAAAGTTCATAGAATAGTAACTCACACAAATATTGTAAAACCAGAGAACAGCTAGCCCTGACTGGGTGCTGATTATGCTGTTGGCACCAACTAGAAAACCTTTTCCATTTGTTAATATATGATTTCCTAGCAGCAAGCTTTCTTGTCTGCATTAGTACCTGCTGCATGTTCTCAGAAAGCAGGTGCCTTAAATAAATTGAGACCATATCATCCAGGCATTCAGGTGAAGATGACTGATGTCGGGGCATATCAAACACACCTGTTCTTGTGTGAGTAGATCCATTCTCTGTCAAAGCTTGTGGTAATTACCCCTGCCCATTTCCAAAAGAAGGAAGAGCCATGACTGCCTGAATCAGAATGGAGTCACCACATTGATCTTGGGGAATTCCTTCTGAATCTTCAGAAGTACCCTGGATATTAGTGGAAAAAGTGGAAAGGCATACAAGAACATTCCTGTTCAGAGAAAGAAAAGGCATCTGTCTTCCAGGCCTTCTTGCATGGAGTCCAGGAACAGAAATTTTCCTGTCGAGTGTTAAGAGAGCAGGCAAAGAGGTCTACTTGAGGAACTCCCCACAGATGGAACAAATCTTGGAATACCCCCTTATCTAGTTTCCATTCATGAGGGTCTGCCCTGGTCCTGCTCAATTTGTGTGCCACACAGTTTTGCCTGACAGAATATAGGATGCCTGTTGAGTGAGAGTATACTGTGAAGCTATATGCCAAGCTAACATGGCTAGTCTTCAAAGTGGTTATGACCTACATCCTCCTTGCTTGTTGATGTACCACATCACTGTGGTATTGTCTTTAACCAATTGAAGAGGTCCAGGGGACCAAAGATGGTTCAGAAAACTGAGTGCCTTGATCAGGGCAAGCATCTCCTTGATATTTATGTGCTTGCTTCTGTCTTTGGTGTCCCACACCCCTACACTTTTCTCTCTCCTGAAACTGATCCCTAAGGAAAGTCTGAAGCATCTGTGGTAACTGACTGCTTTGCAGCAGGAAGGCATAAGGGGAGACCTTGACTTCAGGAAATCTATTGCCCCACCAAGTGATTTCTCTTCTGATAAACCCCAGTATTGGGATATGAAAAGACAAAGGGTGTTGATACTATTTTATCTTTCTCATGTGGAGTCTTGCCAGGGGTATCTTGAGAATCATAGATGTTATGAAAACAAAAATCCTGAGGTATTCCCTTGCAGTGACCACAGTCTGAGTGGAAAACCTTAGAAATAGATCTAAATAAAGATCGATTTTTTCCTATCAAAGAAAAGTTCTTTGAACCGAGGTGACTAATTGACATCTCAGGAACACAATCCTGTATAAGGGAGTCAAGAAAGACTTTTGAATGTTCTCTTGGAATCCCAGCTTTTTCAAGAAATCTCTCACCCAAGCAAGAGATTCCAGACATTTTGAAAAGACTCTAGAAAGATAAGCAAGTCATCTAAATACTGAAAAATATGGATACCCTGTAATCTGCAATGAGCTATAACTGGAGCTGCTGCTAAACACTTTGTGATCACTGTTGATACAGTGGATAGTCCAAAGGGTAAGGCAGATAACTGATAATGTAATACAGACACACAAAACCTTAAGAAATGCCTGAAGTCTGGATGAATAGGAATGTGATGATAAGCATCTTTTTTAAGTCTGGTCTTACCAGGAAACTTAAAAGAGGAAGCAGAGGCAACAAGTTATGAATCGTGATGATTGGATGGAAAATAGGAAATTCACCTCGGGGATCACCTCTGTGGCTCTGCTCGACAGGGGCACAAGAAAATAATTTTCTTGGGTGGCGAAAGCCAGGGTACCTTTTTGGCTAGGCTTATATAGGCCCTAGGGCCAATAGCCTAGTACCTACTTATGAACCTATGAACCTAAGAATGTACAAGGGTATATGTCTTGTTACTACTGTGGAGGAAATGGAAATAGCTTGTATCTTGTATGCAAAGATTTGCTTTCCTGCTGCAAAGTTGTTTCTGTGGCAAATATAGATAAGACACTCTTAGTGTGTTTTGTGGGTTCATTAGTATGATAGGTCAAATCCAGAGTTGTGTAAAAATCTGTAGCATGTGTTAAAATGTATTTTGTAATGTTGTCATATTTTTTTAATTAATATTTTCTTGGCGCTCGGCTTAGTGCAAACACTGAAACAGATAAATATTTTAAAATTCATGTTACATCTATGATAAGGACAGTATAAATGAGAGCTGTGAATCTACTGTGTGGGTAACACACTTGGTAAACATGATGAACTACACAGCACATAGGATAAGTAAATCATGGTTCAAGTCCCACATTTTTCTTTTAATGATAAAAATTAAACACTTTTTACAATAATAATGCATGTTGAACTTTGTCTGTCTCATTTGCACATTGCTCATTTTTGCACAAGCACCCCATAATGCTGGAGTCAATAAGGAGATATTTTCAATTTCATACAGATACATTGTTCCATCTTTTGCGTTCCATCATTCAAACACACTAAGTAGTGTTATGAGGTGGTCAGTATGCATACACAACACCTGCTGACAATAAAGAGACAATGTCAATTTCAAAAATATACATTGTAACATCTTTAGCTTTCTATCGTGCAAACACACTAAGCAGCATTGTGCAGAGGTCAGCATGCCTCCCTAACACCTGCAGACAATAAACAGACATTGTCAACTTCTAAAAAGATACATTGTAACATGTGTGGTCTTCCATTGCACAATCACACTAAGCAGTGTTGTGTGGTGTTCAGCATTCTTGCATTGTAATGAATGTAAACATTACATCTACTGTCTAGCTCTACATGTGGCAACAAATGTAAGTAAATGGTGATAATCCAGGTGCACCAGGGTTCTAATCCAACAAACTCTAAGTTTTATTAATGCTGGTCCACTGTAATTTAGATAAACATTAGCAATATAAAATCATTATACAAATAAAAATAAGTACATACAGCAGGTGGATTGAGCATACAAATGATATCATATTTATTATATGTCTAATTGTGGGTATCAGTACAATTAAAGTTCTGCAATTAAAAATTAATTTTCTAAACTTTCATGTCCATACATGGCTAACCACTCAGCTCTTAAATGTGTGTATGTATATAAATAAATAAATATATATTCACTTCATAATAATCTCGAAAGACTGAAATCTCGAATTTCAGTTTTTCGAGACCATGAAATTGAATCCACACAACACCGAAAGCCCAAAACTGTGACATTTAAAACACAGAAAACACAGCAAACACTGGGCCACACATATACCACAACACACACACCACAAAATAAATAAACAAAACAACACACATCCACAAACCTACATCACAAATAAGCAGGGGGGCAATCTCCCTGCACCGCCTATGTGGGGGGCTGCGCCTCCCATGCTCCCCCTACTTATATATACTAACTCCAAGATTGCACAAACAGAAAACAAATCAAACTCACACACACACACACACATTCTACAGTCTCACACACACACACACACACACACACACACACACACACACACACACACACACACACACACACACACACATATATATCAGCACACTCACATGCACTCAAACTCCCACCTAAAACCCTTACAAAACACTCACTTACTTGACATTACACCTAATTCCACACACAGCACTGCACACCATACACATACAACCCCAGACATTATGTAGAGTAAAGACATAACCATGAATTAGACATATTCAAATTTGCGATTATGCACTTTCGTTATTTCAAATCTTCGACTTTATAGTTTCAAGATACTGAAATTCGACATTTCAGTATTTCGAGATTATAAAGTGTTATATATATATATATATATATATATATATATATATATATATATATATATACATATATATATATATATATATATATATATATATATATATATATATATATAAACTAATGAGCATGTCTGACAAACAAGCCCTCAGTTGCAATGAGCACTCTGACAGTAATGATTGTAAAAAATGCACTTGTTGCCTAGCCTTCCCTGTAGCAACTGATGCAAGTTCATGGCCCCATAACAAGAGGGTCAGGGTTCTGATCTAGCACACTACAAATTTTATTAATACTGTTGCAGGATTTTTTTTTTTAAATAAAGACAATATAAAGATAATTATACATGATAACTATGTATAGCAGTGGATATCATATGAATTATATGTGAGACTGTGAGTATACTGACAATTATGTTTTTTTAAATAAAAATGTCTTTCTGCCCTGAGATGGACTTCATAATTCAATGATAGCCATGTACACATGAATGTATAAACCAAGACTTTGTCAGGTCACACACATACATGGTTAACCACTCACTCTTTAACGTGCCTATATAATTAATGAGCATAGATTGAAAACACTTCTTCTATGGCAATGGAGAAAAGGCACCTATGTTAAAGAATATGTATTCTCTGCCTCACGTAGGTTTGAATCCCACATTGAACAAATTGTTGTTATCTGTGTATGAAGCCATGCAAAAAATGCATTAAATCATAAAATGTATACCCTCTAATCCATGTCTAAAAAGTTAAGTCATCTAGCAGGTGCAGCAACATACAAGACATGAACTAATGTCAACTGACACATTACCCTTCCTATTTCAGAAACTGCCTTCCTCTCTGTTTGGCATTGTTACTCTCTGTTTAACATCAAGCAAATGTGGTTGGCATGGTTGTGTGGGTTTGTGTACTAGTTGTAAAACAGGATATCATGATTTGGAGGGAAAACACTTTAACTGTTGCTGTTTGATCTGTGTGGATATAGCATGAGCTAGGTAGGAAGATGCCCAATTTAGGGATCAAAGATAGATTTTAGAGTAGTCCAGAATATTGCCAGGGGACTATACCCAGTCTGAATATAAATCAGAGACATGGAATAGTCTTGCCAAGGTTGTCTTCAGTGTAACTGGCATTGATTGTAGACACCATTTCTATGACCTGAAAAGGGGCAAACAGGAGCAACTCAACCAATGGCTGGATGAGTTTAGGACTGCTGACACCCCAAAGTTATGCTAGTAAACAAATAGCGATACTTTAAATTATATACAAAGCTGGAGGAAGCCAAGACCAGTATGCATAATGCTCTTCTCTTTTTCTCTCCTCTTTATATTACAGCTACCCAGGAGATTTCAGTAAATAGGGAGGCCCATGCTAAATGCTTAGAAAAACTAAGAGAGGCAAGGGGTACGTATGCACCACAAATTATTATTTTATTAAAAGTATTGCTGTTCTATACATAAGTAGCAAATTAATCATGCACATCTTAAACTATAAAATCTAGCATGCATGCTTTATTCTGTAGCTCAAGATAATTCTAGGAGCCAATTGCAATAGTGTATTCAGATGTTGTGGGTTCAGATCCCACAAGTAACAACTACTTAGTAAAAAAAATGGAAAATAAAAAATGTAGAGAATGAGAGAGCATATGAGAGATATAAAACAACATAGTCCTACTAAT
This sequence comes from Protopterus annectens, assembly GCF_019279795.1. Taxonomy (NCBI): domain Eukaryota; kingdom Metazoa; phylum Chordata; order Ceratodontiformes; family Protopteridae; genus Protopterus; species Protopterus annectens. The sequence continues at coordinate 454,516,203 of NC_056731.1, read as the reverse complement.
TCCTTAGCTAAACATATTATAGAGACATCAGTAGAACATACATTTAGATTTAAAGTAATAGAAGTAGTAAAAGAGAATGGCCAGTTGGGTGATATTAGTAATGTTACAGAATACAAGGAATTGTTCTGGATATATACTTACAAGCAGATAAAGAAGGAGGTTTAAATGGCGAGGTCTCTTTAAAACCTAGACTGAAATGTAGATGTTTGTGATGATTGTAATTAAATCATGTGATTTTTAGTTTTTTTGTTATTGGGTTTTCGTATTTTAATTTGTGTTATTGTATAAAAGAATATTTGATTGAGTAAATGTAGGGTGTGATGAAGTAGAGTTATTTCTACGAAAGCGCTTACCGTGTTTTTTACATGTTTTTATTAAAGTTTTCTGTCATTTGCAAACACGTTTGTTTTTTATTACTATTTATTTTATGTGTAGTCGGTTTTCACTTGGTGTTTTTCTATTATTTAATAAAAATATTAATTTTGACAAAATTAGCATAAATGCCATGTTGTTAACTTAATCTGTATTATTTTTAAAGGCATACATACAACATACGCATATTGCAATGATTATTTGGATCAATTCCCAGTCCTATTTAGTATTTTTAAAAAGTATAGTTAACATAAAAGTACAAATATATTTCTATTGTAGTAATTCACTGTATGTGACATATGATGGCTCTAATTATTATTATTTTTTTCTCTTACCTAGCCACTTATCTCACTTTTTTATTTATATATGTGATCACAATGTTCTGATGTCATACTTTTCTGACAAATGACAAAATGATTTTCAGCACAGAGAGGTAGGCCAACTAGTGCAGCTCAGCCTCCCACCTCTCCAATGGCTGCTGCATCGACGCCCAGAACATCTAGGACCCAACCAGGTAATATTGCCTCTGCAGCCCCTAAACTACCTGGGCCCTCAACATTAGGCAGTATTACCCTGGCAGCTGGTGCAGTGGTGCTCTCCAGAAATATTGGTGGAGGTGGGGATTTTGTCTCCCACCAGGAGCTGCCAGGCATGGTGCACGAGGTCATAGAAGATGCCATTGGTGCACGCCTAAGGCATATGGAGAAGATGCTCACTGGAATGCTGAGAAAACAAAAACATCAAACACTCCAACAGAAAGCTGAGGAAGGGGACAGTGATAAGAGTACTGAGGGTGAGGACTAGATTCTCACTGTCCCATGTTAGATGGGCATGGGCCACTGATGTCCCCTCTCTATCCCCAATCATAGTGTCCCCCAACCTTTTGTGTCCCTCCCCATTTCTGTCTCTATCTTGTTTGTCCTGTTTGTCTGCACCCACTTCCTCATCTACCCTACTTACCTAACCCTGACATACCGTACTTCCTTACCCAGTACTCCCCTCTTACTGAAATAAATTAAAAAAATGGGCACCTGTTCCACAAAATAATTTTGTTCTATATGTAGCTCTCCACTTTGCACATGTGTCTTCTCAACACACTTGATTCAGTCCAATTACCTATACAAAATCACTATGTTCTTGTCACCCATCTGTGTTGTGGTGACAGCCCAAATTCATCCAATTTTATATACATGTTCATATTACACTATTGAAGAAGCGGTTAGCTGTGGTTCTTTCCTAATTCCCTCCTGCACATTCTTATATCGCTTCCCCTTTGTTCTTCTACCAGCTCACACCTCATTTCACCACTTTCCTATTTACCCCATTTTCACACCTTTAATCTGGTCAAAAAAATAGAATCACACAAAACACATAAATAATAAATCCCTAATAAATACCTTTACTTTTTGTCCTTTGCATTTGCATGGAGTTTGGCATAGTGCACCAATGCCGAGCAATGGTGAATGGCTCTTCATGTCCTATGGCATACTGTGGTTACCTCCATGCAATGCTTTTTAAACTCACTGCACTGAAGAAACACACAATTAAAACAGAGTAAAGGTACTACTATTAAAAATTTACTCTAGCATTTATTTAGATCGCTGAATGTAAAAAATGCAAATCCATATGTGTACTGTTGACATATATCAATTGACTGATGTCCATTTTTATACAGTACTTCACTGTAGTCATTGCCTCTCACATTTGCAAAAATTATCTCATTTACTTATGTAATGCCATCCTGAAAAATGTGTAAAAAATTAGATTGAGATGGATTTTAACCCTGTGTTGTTTGTCCTTAAAATATGAACTCCTTGCTCTTACATCTGCTGCCTCAGGGAAGCTAGGCTGCAGGTGATTTTCATACACTCAGTACTGTCCAAAGTGCTGACTGACACATCTCGTCGCATAGCATCTTTGCATGAAAGAAGGCAAAACCAATTGAAATATTACTATTGTCACATTTCAGCAGAGTATCACATTTGCTAGTCACTTAATTCTGTGCAAACAGGAAAGGCAATAGCAGTAGTCCTTCATATCAAAAAAGTTATGACATAACATTTCCAATATAAACTACACTATGAACACCATAGTACCTGTCAGCCACTGTTAGCCTAGCATATATGAATAAGTAATTCCCAAGTTCAAGCTGTATTCATTAAGTGTGAATCTCACATGGGCAAACACTTTGCCTTCAATCGCACAAACCAGTTGCTCAATAGTGCACTATGGAAAGAGCTAACTGGCATGTATTACTATGTTTACTGCACAGTTAATCTTCATTACATTGTAAAACATGTAAAAACACAACCAAAGAGAAGGCACTTGTTAGTGAGTGAACACATATTTACTCAGACTCATGTGCTCTGCACCCATGCACTTGAAAATGGATATGTCAGTAGTAGTTACCAAATGACAACTACACTACAAAGATTAAGCATGCAGCTGCATTGTTATTTCATCTAAAGCTTTATACTGACAACAGACATTGAGATTGTCTTATATATGTCTTAATGTGGACACAAATACATCACAAATATGAACAAATGTGTACATCCAGAGTTGCATTCATGCTGATCACAAAACATGTTTGTGTATGTGTGTGTGTGTGTGTGTATGTGTGTGTGTGTGTGTGTGTGTGTGTGTGTGTGTGTGTGTGTGTGTGTGTGTGTGTGTGTGTGTGTGACTGTAGATGTAACGTTCTCAACATATTGATAAACAGGTGCATATGTCTCACTTCTAAAACATGCATTCCTGATAGTTTATTGCATCTAGTTTGAGAAACTGTCTTTTAAAGTACACCTGCACATTGTAATCACAACAAAAAATAATAATTCTGCACATTGAACACCACTCTTATAATAGGATATGTTATCTGCATACTATAATGATGATATCATCTATAAACCAATATGACAAGGCAAAAGCATACGTTGCGGATGTTGGGGATGGCACAATTATTAACTACTGTGCACTGCAGATGGGAACAAAATAGTTAGGTGGGGGTTAACTTACTACAACATTCACTATACGAGTGTGTCTGTATGTATGTGTAAGTGTGTCTGCATAGTCAGAAGAACATGAGTCTGTATCCTACTGTCAGTGTCCAGTTCCATGGAGAGCATATATTTTGACAGTCATAGATGCCTACACATCCATTTCATACAGGCCTCTCAACATCTTCTCCCAAACATACAATGATGATGTCATGTACTATAAATTGTCCAGTAAGAGTATAAAAGTCAGAGTTGTGCTGTGCTATTTGCATTAAGTACTGTGTTCTCTAACTTGTGTAATTAGATAGGCAAAGGTTCTAATCTCATTGCAGTCAACTGGTGTGTGTGTGTGTGTGTGTGTGTGTGTGTGTGTGTGTGTGTGTGTGTGTGTGTGTGTGTGTGTGTGTTTGTGTTCAATTAGTTCACATTCGGGAGACATTTTTAGAACACCACGTGAGATACATCTACTACCATCTTCTGATGTAATCCACTCTACAGTGTTGTCTGATACTACAAAAAACAGATTTGTGCTACCATGCTTGCATTAAGAACTGTGTTCTGTAGAATGGTAAGTAGGAGTTTTAATCTCACTGCAGTTAAATGATATTTGTGTTTGTGTGTTCATTCAGCAATCAGATTAGTGACAATTTCAGAATGGCATGCAAGTCTATAGCTATGTCAGACACTCTTCCAAACATCTTCTTGTTGACATACACTGATGATGTCATCTTCTATGAAGTACACTCTGACAGTATTTAAGTCAAACTTGTGTTATGGCACTAATGTTAAGCACTATATTCTCCAGCTTTTGTAACTAGATAGTTAGGGGTTCTAATCTGACAGCAGTGAACTTGAGTGTATGTCCATTCAAATATTTTTGAGACAATTTTAGACCAAGATGTGACTCCACAACTATGTCAGACACTCTTCCCAACATCTTCTTCTCAGCATACTGTGATGCTGTCATCCTCTATAAAGTGCACAGTGACAGGGTTGAAGTCAGACATATGTGGTGCTTCTAGTCTTACATTGTATGGAATCCAGCTTATATACCTACACAGTTTTAACATTCAAATCAGAACCAGCCAACTGATGTGTGTGTGTGTGTGTGTGTGTGTGTGTGTGTGTGTGTGTGTGTGTGTGTGTGTGTGTGTGTGTGTGTGTGTGTGTGTGTGTGTGTGGTTGTTGGTACATTACTGCCATTGTATGATCTTTTGAATCTCTTTTCATTTAACTACCACTTAGGAGAACATTTCACATAACCCCATGAATCTAACATCCCCTTTTTCCCTCTGTCAGCATAAGATCCTTCCTACAGAGGACTGGAGGATATCCTCATCTCAAATATGCATATACACATCATGAAGAAGAGTCCTTCCATGAGTCTCTGCAAGCCATCTCCAGACCACTGGATGTGTGATTACTAATTCTGTCATGGTGTGATGTGCATCATCATATGGTTAGAGGTAGTATGTAATGCAATCAAACACATACATACATACCCTTAATATCTTCCATCATATAGATATAGTGATTTTGGTTTAAATTGTTTTATAATGGCTAGGATTTTATGTGATGTTGGCCACTAGCCTAGTAATGTTTTATGACCCTATAAACATTGCACATGTCAATGTTGCTGTCATCCACATGATGTGCAATTGATGTAATTATGTGACATAGCTAGAGTTTTATAACAGTGTGAACAGTACCACTGTGAGGCATGTGATGCATACCCAAGATTGTATTTGGTGGTATTGTCAAAAATCATATTTTTAAATAAGTTAGCCAAAAATATACCACAAGCAGCCAAAGGTCAATCTTGCACATATAGAATCGAGGTGACCACCATGGCGAAAAACATATACTTTTAATACAATAAATAAATATTTTTATTTTTTATTTTACATTTGTTAACCAGGGGTGTCTGACTGAGCTGAAAAGGCCCTTTTTCAGCAGAGGCCCGAGAGAGAAAAGCTCCACAAAGAAAAATTACAGATACATTTAGATATTTAGATATGATCAGTATACATACAAATTACAATAGACATGTTTTTACAGTGGTATGCAGCACATAAACAGTTACAGTGGAGAGAAAAAACAAGAAAATATTAATTTAAAAATAAAGGTAATTAATAGATTTGTGGTGTACAGCTGAAATTTGGAACATAGGTAGAATACATACATAGTATACAGGTACAGTGCATACATTGTGCATTAGCCAGTGTTTGTAAGAGTGAAAACTATTATCAAGTACTCTAGGTTTAGTATGTGTACCTTATCCGCTTTCATTAGCCTGGGGAGCAATCATGGCACTGCCAACTTTGGTTGAGTTGTTGCCTAATGAGGTTTTTAAAGGAGACTTTGGACGATGTGTTTTGTATGCTAGTGGGGAGAGAGTTCAATTTTTATCACTGAGCTACTATATGCTGTGTCTCCAAAGCTATTGTAGCTGTTGGTGACTTCTAGTGGTAGTTTGCTTGATGATCTAAGAGACCTTTTGGCTGAGTGATGTACTAGGTTTTTAAGGGCAGGATACTTATTGGGGAGGTAATAGATAGAATGACAGAGGCAGAGCTGATTGTAGGTTAGGAGGTTGGGCAGTTCAAGCCAGTGGAGCTGTCTCAAAGCAGTACAGTGATGAATTATATATGAGCAATTTGCAGCAAAGTGGGCAATTCTGTTATACCGGGCTTCCATTTTGCTTAGTTCAGTTTTGTTGAGATTAGTCAGAATGGTAGATGCATAGAGTAGGCTGGATAGAAGTTGGGAGGGACCAATGGCTGATCTTGTGTTGTTGGCAAGAAATGGTTTGATATGGTAGAGTGATCCCAGTTTGGCATGTATTTTTTGAATACTTAACTTGAGATGACTATCACATTTTTGGTGGGAGTCTATGGTTATTCCCAATAGCTTAGCCTGTGCCACTGGAGCGATTGGAGTAGCAATTATGGAGTAGGTAGTGAATTGGCTATCAGTGTTTTTGTTAGAACTGGTTATAATCATAAGATGAGTTTTCTTTGGATTGCAGATAAGTTGGGCTTTGGTAAGGTAGTTTTCAACATCAGAGAATGCTAGTTGAGTTGTTTGCAGGAGGGTGGAAATGTTTTGTGCAGCACAGATTATGGTAGTATCATCTGCATACTGAATGATAGATGAATGCTGTGTGGAGGTATGGAGGTCATTTGTGAAGACTGCAAATAGTAGTTGTCCTAAGATAGAACCCTGTGGGACTCCTATAGTTATGGGCAGCTGAGGAGAGAGAATTTTCCCATTTCACAATTAAAGTCAATTAAGTAACTTTGTAACCAGGTAAGAGTGGAATTTGATAAGTGATATTGGTTTAGATTGTTTAGCAGGATTTGGTGCGAGACTGTGTCAAATGCTTTGGACATATCCGAAAAAAGAGTTGATACCTGCAGGCCTTTGTTTTTGAGATGGTTTACTGTGTCTGTGAAGCAGAAGAGGGCTGTAGTGGTACTATGGGCATGTCTGAAACCATGTTGAGTAGGTGACAGGATGTTGCTGTCTAGGAGATATTTTAGCACCTGGGTATTGATCCATTTTTCTAGGATTTTGGCAAGGGTGGAGAGTATAGCAATGGGTCTGTAGTTATTAAGTTCAGTGGAGGTCCTGCCTTTATGTGTGGGTGTAACATAGGATATTTTCCAGAGTTTGGGCACATAGTTTTCAACAACTGATTTGCTTATGAGAGTGGAGATTGGGATAATAATAGCATCTGATGTGAGTTTCAAGAAATATGTGGGGAGTAGGCCGGCTGCTGTTGATGAGGTTTTTAGTTTGGAGAGTATGCTTTTGATTGAAGTGGTGGAAACTGTTTTGAGGGTAAAGCTTGTATTAGTGTTATTTGTGTTGGGGGGATAGTGAGGTTGGAACTGTCCTGTGTTACTAAGGATAGAACTGAGTTCACAAAGTGGGAGTTGAATTGTGTTTCGATGGGAACTTTAGTGTCAGCGGTGGTTGGTTTGGCGGTAGGCTTTTGGGTGGGTTTTAGTAGCTGGTTTACATTTTTTCAAAATTTTGGGGATTGTGTTGGTATTTAGTTTGTAATGTCATGTAGTAGGATTTTTTTTGTCCAGCCTAATACATTTGTTTTCATGGTTGTGCAGTTCTTGGTACATAGTTAGGCTTTGTGTTTCTCTGGGGGTTTTTTTGATAGTAAAGCCAGGCAGTGTCTCTGGATTTGAGGATTTGTTTGGTTTCTTTACTGAGCCAGGGATTTGTAGAGGTCCTAACCTTGATTTTGCACAATGGAGCGACAGTGTCTAGGTGTTGTAGAAATGTTTTGTTGAAATATGCTACAGCCTGGATAAGTGGGAGGGCTGTAGGAGGAGGGTCCAGTCACAGTTACAGAGTAAAATATTGAGGACCTCAGGAGAGATTTTTTTTGTGTTTCTAGTGGATTTATAGTTGGTGGTTTTGAATATGCTTGTTCTACTATGTATAAGGTATATTATGTTGTGGTCACTTAAGGTGTGTGGGTGAGGGTACAATGTGGGGTTGTTAATTAGGACCCAGTCAAGGATATATTCCCTTTTAGATTTTTTATCACATCTAGTTGGAATTTGGACTAGCTGCTGGTAGCCATGGAGATTTATTAGATTACTTGGTGGTTCTGATATACAGGTGAACCAATCTAGGTTGAAATCCCCCAGAATGAATGTTTCTTGTGAGTATGTGGAAGAACACCAGGATAAGAAGTCTTCAAGACTAGCAGGTGTATTACCAGGTGGAATATAGATCCACAATTGTGGTGATGACCTTTTTAGGGTGAAGTTGAAGTTGTGGGATAAGTTATGGTTGCCATTATTTAAGTTTTTAATGTTTAGTGGTAGATGGGGATGTAGTATTTAAATCTGTGCAGTGGTTATTTTGAGACTTTTGTACTAGTTTAAAATGGGAATATATTGTGGTTTAATTTTTTAATGTTTAAAGGCAGATGGTGGGTGCAGTCAATATTTAAATCTGTAGTAGTTAGTTTGATATTTTTGAGTAGTAGTTTTTAAAGATATAAAACCTGAATGTATATGTAATTGTTAAATATGCACTATAATGCTGTTTTCAGGAAGTTACTATATACTGTTTAGGTAATTTTTCCTGTTCCTGCAAGTCCATGTCTATGTGGTACAAGTCTACCTTTTGAGGGGGAATGTTAACAGTTAATGTAATTCATTTATTATTCTAGTAGGAAGCTGTTTCAAGATTGTTTTCATTTATACTTGTAAATGCATTTAATTTATTATGCATAATGTGAATATGGGTGTGTTACACATTGTAGTTTTAAAGTTAAAATGTTTGGACTTTTTTCCCATTTATTTTTTTTTTTTGTGGATGGATGCTCTGAAGTTAATGCAATGTATTTGAGATTGTGCTAAACCATGTTACAGGGTAGTTTGCATCTAAGTAGCAAAGTTTTTATTTTGTGTTTTAGTGATGTCTTTTCATTATAATCAGATTATGAGCAGTGCTGTTAACTGCTGTGGTCAAAAGCTAAATTAGGTCTATGGTATCCACTGTGCATTCTCATTCATTTTACTGTTTTTTGGTTCAGTGAATATGGTTAACTTTTTTTGTCTTGTGGGGTGTGGTGGGCATGTTCAGTGGTAAAAATAATGCATTTCATTTTCTACAAGCTGTGTTAATGTTAGTCTTCAACTCATTTACTATTTGACCTTTTTCAAACTGTAAACTCTTTTTGCTCCATTCCTCTATAATACTGCATCTCCTTTAACAACTCTGGTGGGATAAGTATATCCCAATTATTGGGGGAGGGGTAGGAGTTTGGTATTTGACATAAAGTTAAGTTGGACTTACACAGTAAGGCAGTTCCACCCCCTTTACAAAGTGGTTTGTCTTGTCTAATGATATTGTAGCCAGTAGGGAGAACTTCTGAGTTAGCTATGTTTTTATTTAGCCAGGTTTCTGTTAAAGCAACTATGTCTGGGGAGTAGTGTGCTATTGTGGCCTGATGTTATTTTTGATATTCTAATATTAATATTTAGCATTAAATGATTGTTGGTTTTGCTGCTGTTGTTGATTTGCCCAGGGATGAAGATAGTGAGGATATTATGTTCTGACAATTGTGTTGGAGCAGTTTGTGTTGGACAGGATGGATTTGGGCCTGGGTTGGGGTGGATGTCCCACTTATGGTGAGCCAGGTGTTAAAATGGTGATACAAATGTTGGAGTTTGGTGATGAGTGTAAGAAAGTATTGTGTTACACTTTTATCTGCTCTTTTGCATATACTATTGTATTTAATTTATTTATTTGTGTTTTTCACTGAATATTAACCCAACTGAAGTTGTGGCTGTCTCTCTATAGAGTACTTTTTGAATTTCTGTGTAGCCATTGATAGCAGTGGGGGGTAGTTTCAGCTCATCACTAACATCCTGTCTTGCCTTATATAAGTGGTATATTTTGAGTTATCTCTGCTTAATATCTTAGCTTTGGCCGGCTAACATCTACCTGAAATCAGCTGGATGAATAAGTGAACTTAAGTACACTTTTATCTGCTCTTTGCATATAGTATTGTATTTAATTTATTTATTTGTGTTTTCACTGAATATTAACTCAACTGAAGTTGTGGCTGTCTATCTACAGAGTACTTTTTAGAATTTCTGTGTAGCCATTGATAGCAGTGGGGGATAGTTTCAGCTCATCACTAACATCCTGTCTTGCCTTATATAAGTGGCACATTTTGAGTTATCTCTGCTTAATATCAGAGCTTTGGCCGGCTAACATCTACCTGAAATCAGCTGGTTATATAAGTGAATTTAAGTACACTTTTATCTGCTCATTTGCATATACTATTGTATTTAATGTATTTATTTGTGTTTTTCACTAAATATTAACTCAACTGAAGTTGTGGCTGTCTCTCTACAGAGTACTTTTTGAATTTCTGTGTAGCCATTGATAGCAGTGGGGGTAGTTTCAGCTCATCACTAACATCCTGTCTTGCCTTATATAAGTGGTACATTTTGAGTTATCTCTACTTAATATCAGAGCTTTGGCTGGCTAACATCTACCTGAAATCAGCTGGATGTATAAGTGAATTTAAGTACACTTTTATCTGCTCTTTTGCATATAGTATTGTATTTAATTTATTTATTTGTGTTTTTCACTGAATATTAACTCAACTGAAGTTGTGGCTGTCTCTCTACAGAGTACTTTTTGAATTTCTGTGTAGCCCATTGATAGCAGTGGGGGTAGTTTCAGCTCATCACTAACATCCTGTCTTGCCTTATATAAGTGGTACATTTTGAGTTATCTCTGTTTAATATCAGAGCTTTGGCCGGCTAACATCTACCTGAAATCAGCTGGACATATAAGTGAACTTAAGTACACTTTTATCTGCTCTTTTGCATATAGTATTATATTTAATTTATTTATTTGTGTTTTTCACTGGATATTAACTCAACTGAAGTTGTAGCTGTCTCTCTACAGAGTACTTTTTAGAATTTCTGTGTAGTCATTGTTAGCAGTGGGGGGTAGTTTCAGCTCATCACTAACATCCTATCGTGCCTTATATAAGTGGTACATTTTGAGTTATCTCTGCTTAATATCAGACCTTTGGCCGGCTAACATCTACCTGAAATCAGCTGGACGTATAAGTGAATTTAAGTACACTTTTATCTGCTGTTTTGCATATAGCATTGTATTTAATTTATTTATTTGTGTTTTTCACTGAATATTAACTCAACTGAAGTTGTGGCTGTCTCTCTACAGTTAGTTCCCCACCCACTCTCCCTGTTCTTGTTTTGGTATTAATGTTGGTGGCTTTAAAATTGGCAGCCCCTCTTGTAGATTTGTATTTGGATACTCCTTCTGGGCCCATCTCATTTGCTCACTCAACTGAGTGCAGTGAGATCATATTCTGATTTCAGGCACTCCTACTGTGTACAAAGAGAGCATTTGGGAAGGACAACCTCTGTAGCCTCTTAATCCTGCTCTGTTCCTTCCCTCAGAAAAAAAAAAAAAAAAAATATATATATATATATATATATATATATATATATATATATATATATATCTTATTCATCTGCTCTTACTGTAACTATCTTAGTTGCTCTTCTGCGTGCTGTTATAAGTTCAGTCGCTCTTACTCTGCATTTATTACTGCTTGTTAGTAGCCTTCTAATTTACTGCCTTCTGCACTTGTTTTTTAATCATTTGTTAATTTAATTGCATTTATTTGAACTGTATTTGCCTTAGTGTTGTTACACACTCGGGTGTGCTGGCCTGCACTACAATTTGAATTGCATTTACTGCTGTCTTAGCTGCATTTCTGTAACAAAAAAAATTATAAGCTTGTTTCCTGCCTTTCCTGTAACTAGTCAAGTCCAGATGCAGACTTGCTGTATCCAGGACTGTTGGTAAGCTTCTGAGCTCCCAAGCCTTTCTGTGTTGGAGAGAAGCCTTCTAGCTTATCAGTGGGAGTGGTAAGCACAAGGTAGCCTATCTACCATGGGAAGAGTGGGTTTTGGCCCTGAAATTGTAGTTCATTGGCCGTTTGGGCAGTTTTTCCATCTCTTTCTACTTTCTGGTTAAAAGCTTGTTTTGCGTTTGGTCCCCGCCTTTCCTATAACTAGTGTAATCCAGGTACAGATTTGCTGTATCCAGGACTCCTGGTAAGCTTCTGAGCCCCCAAGCCCTTCTGTGTTGGAGAGAAGCCTTCTAGCTTATCAGTGGGTGTGGTAAGCACTAGGGAACCTATCTACCACAGGAGGAGTGGTTTCTGGCCCAGAAATTATAGTTTATTGGCCGTTTTCCATCTCTTTTATCCAGGGTTTATTTGGCCGTTTGGGCAGTTTTCCATCTCTTTCAACTTGCTGGCTTAAAAGCCTACATTTGTACTTGTTCTCCGCCTTTCCTGTAACTAGTCTAGTCCAGGTACAGATTGTTTCTGAGCCCCCCAAGCCTTTCTGTGTTGGAGGGAAGCCTTCTAGCTTATCAGTGGGAGTGGTAAGCATTAGGTAGCCTATCTACCACAAGAGGAGTGGTTCCTGGCCCAGAAATTGTAGCTATTGGCTGTTTGGGCAGTTATTTTCCATCTCTTTCAATATTCTGGTTTAAAAGCCACACTTGTGCTTATTTCCCACATTTCCTGTAGCTAGCCTAGTGCAGATACAGAGATGCTGTATCCAGGACTGTTGGTAAGCTTCTGAGCCCCGCAAGCCTTTCTGTGTTGGAGGAAAGCCTTCTAGCTTATCAATGGGAGTGGTAAGCACTAGGTAGCCTGTTTACCACAAGAGGAGAGGTTCTTGGCCCAGAAATTGTAGTTTATTGACCATTTGGACAGTTTGTCCGTCTCTTTCAACTTTCTGGTTTAAAAGACCACATCTGCGCTTGTTTCCCATCTTTCCTGTAACTAACCTACTGGTAGCACTAGAAAGCCTTAAACTGATACAAGCCTTCTAGCTTAGGAGAGAGACATTGGAGTGATTAAGTATCAGTCTTCTGTACTTTCTTGCTGTACTTAACTGTTTTCCACCTAAACGCAGATTTTTCAGCATTTATTGTGATTTAAAAGCTTGTTTTTTTTCACATATTTTACTTATCTGACTGCCTGCACTTTTAAAAAGTTGTTTTGGTTTAAATAATTTGTTTAACTGTTGTAGGCTACACACTAAAGTGTGATAGCCTTTTCTGATCGTTTGTAGTCATTTAAAGCTGTTTTAAGTGTATTTTTTAATGTTTTTACCTTATCATTTCAAAAATGCAAAAAAACCCAAAAAGATTCCTTGTTTCCCACCTTTCTAAGCTAGTATAGTCCAGTTTTCAGGCTAGTGCTGAATTCAGGGCTGTGATACTAGTTTCTGAGTTGCCCATACCTTACTTGGATAGAAGGAAGTTTCTCTGTTCACCTGTGAGAGAGGGGAGCTTTGAGCAACCTGTCTGTCCCTGGAGGAGTGGTTCCAGCCCAGAAGTTAGCAGTTTATTGGCCATTTTGGGCTAATTTCTATCTCTTTCATTTCCCTACTATAAAAACCACATTTGCGGTTTTTGACTGGGCAGTGCCGGTTAGCTACAGTTAAATTATTCCCGGCTCCACTAAGTCTCCTCTTCAGTTTTTCCCTTGAAACTAGTCTAACTCTCAACCTAAGCACTCAAAAAGCATATTACAGCCCAGCACTTGCTCAGACCTAATAGCAAGCAGTAATATACCCTGACACTAATTCCCCAGCAGGCCAAGGCTCTTTATTCACCCCTCACCAACCAAGCAACTAATCAGCTCACCCTACTATTCAGGCTTGACCAAAGGGCAACTTCAGGTGCACTCTCCAGTCCAGCTGGTGAATCTGGGTATCCTGAGGCAATGTTACAACTGCCTCATGTACAGAGACAACCCTCTCCTCCTACTACAAAACATTAACATATGCGAGAGATGCAATTATACAGCCAAACTGGAAGCTAAGCTGTCTCCACCCAAGACTGGAACAGACAGTCAAGAGGAGAAGGTTAACACTTGCACCACAACTACAGTGGCACACAGACCTACTAAAACAGCACTGGCAAAAAATACACATAAATACACAAAATCATACTCTGAGGCTCTAAATAAAAACCTGCAAAAGATTCAGAGACCTCCAAAGCAGACACCCAAACAACCTGCACTTCCTGTCACAAACCAGACAATGCATACAACACAAAATCAGTGTGCCGCACAATCACAGTCCTTAAGGCGAAATAACATACCTAACACACTAGTAATAGGTGACTCTATAGTCAGACACACTGACGTCCCACTCACTAGGCTGGACAAGCAGAAGGTTACTGTTAGCTGCCTGTCTGTAGCCAGAATCCGCCACATAACACAAGCACTCAGGTCACTCCAGAACAAGTACAAATATGACTCTGTCATTGTTCATGTTGGTGTGAATGACCTGAGACATACCTCCCTGGACTACATGAAAAGAGACACGGAAGAGCTCTCTGATCATGTAGCCCAGGCTGGTATGACCCTGACCCTGAGCAGCATCCTGCCCTCACCAAGAATGATGACTCAGTATAAAGAAAAAATTATCAATTTCAACAATTGGCTAAGCTTCTGGTGTCATTCAAAGGGGAATCCAGTGTCTGTCAGCCTGGGATGACATGCTCGACAAGCCACATTGCTTCACAAGAGACGGCTTGCACCTGTCACCCCTAGGCTTTCGAATACTGGCCAAGGCTCTTGCTGCCCCCATAGTGCCTTTTTTAGGCAAGGCTCAAAAGTCAAACCCACCTCTGTAAACAGCACAATTAACAGAAAACTGAGGGTTATGCTACTCAAAGCCAGGAGTTTAAATCTCAAAATGCATGCACTCGAAGCGCTCCTCACTATGGAGAACGTCGACATCTGTGCAGTAACTGAAACATGGTTCAAGACTGCAGAGAGCACCCCAGCACTACTGGGCTACAACTCATACCACACATTTCAGTCACAACAAATGCAAAAGGAGGGGGTGTATCCATATTCATCAAGGATATCTACACCTCCAGGTTGGTGGCGCAGCATGATACCTCTGAGATCATCCATGTGCAACTAACATCGGGCATATCTGCAATGCAAATTGTGTCCTGCTACAGATCACCCTCCATGACCGAAGACCACCAGTCCACCTTTCTGGAGACACTGGAAAACATGAAGGTCCTACCAAACACCCTGATACTGGGCGATTTCAATTACCCTACCATTCACTGGGAAAACTACTCGAGTACAAATTCCCAGGCCCAACACTTCCTGGAATTCATCAACTCAGATGCCCTGGATCAGCTGGTAAACTCCCCTACCAGAGGTGAAAATATATTGGACTTGGTCATCACCAACATGGGCAACAGGTGTTCCACACCGGAGGTCAACCTGTCACTGGTTAGATCAGACCATAAACTAATCACTCTGGATGTCCACACCCCACCACCATCCCCAACTAAGGAAACCACAGTAAATAACTTTTCTAAAGCAAACTTAATCTTACGTAAGACAGAGGTGGTAAGTTTCATAGCCCCCATGCTAAAGGATAATGCTGCCCAAGATGCAGAAACTTTTACAAATGCACTCTATGAGCACCTACAAGGATGCATGGATTGTGCCATCCCTAGCAAAACCAAGACTCACTCCTCTAAGAGAAGGAAACCAATTTGGTGGAACCCTGCAATAAACAGGCTATACAACAGAAGGAGGAAACTAGTTCAGAAAAAAAGCAAATCCCAAGAAGGAAAGACATCCCTGATCAGTAAGAAACTGAGGTCTCTCATGAAATCCTCCAAGGCTAACTGCGAAAGAAAAATAGTCAAGGATTCAAAAGATAACCACAAAGCCTTCTTTAGCTATGTTAAGAATCTAAGTGGCAACTCACAGATATGCACTGAACTAGTGCAAAATACCACAAAATATACTGAACCTATTGATATTGCCAACATCCTGGCAGATAGATTCAGTGCAAACTTCACCCCCCTCTCACCTTCAAAAGGGCCCACAACAATACCAGAAAAGTGTAGTGTCCCAAAAATCACAGACACACAGGTGAAAACAGCCTTTTCAAAAGCCAAAAACACGGCGTCAATGGGACCAGATGGTGTCCCAGGCTGCGTCTTGCACGAACTACAGAAAGAACTAACCCCCCACCTAAACACGCTGTTCAACCTCAGCCTCTCCACAGGCTATGGGCCCATAGAATGGCACACAGCAACGGCTATTCCTCTCCACAAAGGAGGAGCCACAACTGACCCTGGTAACTATCACCCCATAAGCCTGACTAGTCTGGTCTGCAATTCTATGGAGCGCATCATCATGGAACTCATTAACAAAGACATTGGGAAACTCCAAAAACTTGACCTGACCCAGTTCAGCTTTGTTAAGGGCAGATCATGCCTACTAAACCTGGTTGACTTCTTCAAGGCCATAGATGAGGGAAAGGTAGTTCACACAGCCTACCTTGGCCTCGCCAAGGCTTTCGACACCACAACAAATGGCCACAGCAGAGATGCACCTGCAGTTGAGGCCCATTGCTAGCCTACAGTGGTAGCACAAGCTGTTTGCTTAACTTTCTTTTTGTGGCTGGAAGAAGGACTGAACATGGGGGTGCAATCTGTTCCATGGTCAAGCTGAAAATGGTACCTCTGTGCTGGAGAAAACAAGCAACAATGTCAGTAAAACTACCAGTCCACAAAAGTTACTTTTTTGACAGAAAAAACACAGTAAAAAGCACTATCAAACACCATGGCAGCCCCACAGCATTAAAATAAATACAATTTCTCCACAGAAAATATTTGGTCAGTTAGATAACATTACTTTTACACTGAAAAAACAATGAGTGCTCCATTTAAAAGTATATTACAGGCTCAAGGCAATTTATTTTGCTTTTGCATCATCTTAAAAGTACTCAATTGTATTTATTACTGCTTGGTGTAACTTATTCTAAGCCTTTTAGTTTAAGCACTTGGGCTTTAGACCAGTTGTTTTACATTAGCTGTGGTGGCAGGACAGGTAGCTTACATCCTCTAAGTTGGGAAACTGCGTTGACTGAGCTCAGTGTCTTATTATAAAAAAAGTGTATTAGTTCTGGTTTTGTTTTACATTAGGAAGGTTCATGGTCTGCACTCTTGTGGGAGAAGAGGCTGGACTCTGCCCTTCTGAGCTGGGAATTTCTGGTTAAAGGCTTATAGTGCCTGCATATTTGAACTATTTCTTACTGTAATTGGTAGACCTTGTTTTCTGTAGCATAGACTAGATCCAGGCCTGCTGAATCTAGTTTTGTTTGTATGCTTGTTATTTCCCTGAAAAGCTAATTCCACCTAAAACACGGCTTTTCAGTGCTTCTGTGGATCCCTAGTGATATCTGCATTGCTTACTGTACTTATTTCCTTGTTTCACCTGAAAGAAAGTTACTGTTTGTCATTTTTGCATTTAAGTTACTTGGCACTTGCTCACTAAAGCAATTATATAAGTCAGCACTAAAAAATTAAAAGCACTACACCCTCACAAACTCCCCCTGGAGTACCTTGCTCCCCATTGGCCATTTTTTGCAATTATAAAGAAATTCCCAATACTATTCTAGCATGTCCAAAGGTCAGTTGTCAATCTCCTCTCCAGTCCAGCTGGTGAATCTGGGAATCTTGAGGCAATGTTACAACTGCCTCATGTACACAGACAACCCTCTCCTCCTCCCAACAAATTCCAACACATGTGAGAGATGCAACCATATAGCCAAACTGGAGGCTAAGCTCTCTCAACTCAGTACTGGCATAACCAGTCAGGAGGAGAAGAAAACCACACTCACTAAAATTCCAGTCTCACATAGACCTACCACGACAGCAAACCAAACACATAAACACACAAAAACATACTTGGAGGCTCTAAATAAAAATCTGTCTAAGCAGCAGAGACCTCCAAAGCAGACACCCAAGCAACCGCTACCCCAAAACAAAACACGTGCAACACATAGCTCACAAAGCCAGTGTGCCGAACAGTCACAGCCCTTAAGGCTAAACAACACACCTGATACACTTGTAATAGGTGACTCTATCATCAGGCACACTGACATCCCACTCACCAGGCTGAACAAGGAGAAGGTCACGGTGAACTGCCTATCGGGTGCTAGGATCCGCCACATAACACAAGCAATCAGATCACTCCAAGGCAAGTACAAATATGACTCAGTCATTGTCCATGCTGGTGTGAATGACCTGAGACGTACCTCCCTGGACTACATGAAAAGAGACATAGAGGAGCTCTCTGAGCATGTAGCCCAGGCCGGTATGACCCTGACCTTGAGTAGCATCTTACCCTCACCAAGAATGATGCCACAGTATGAAGACAAGATTATCAATTTCAACAATTGGCTTAAGTATTGGTGTCATTCAAAGGGGATCCAATGCCTGTCAGCCTGGGATGACATGCTCGACAAGCCACGATGCTTCGCTAGGGACGGCTTGCACCTGTCACCCCTGGGATTTCGGATATTGGCAAAGGCTCTTGCTACCCCCATAGTGCCTTTTTTAGCCAAGGCTCAAAAGACAAACCCACCTCCATAGGTATCACAAGGGATAAGAAACTAAGAGTAATGCTACTCAACACCAGAAGTCTAAACCTCAAGATGCACGCACTCAAAACTCTCCTTAGCATGGAGAACATCGATATCTGTGCAGTAACAGAAACCTGGTTCAAGGCTCTCAAGAGCACCCCAGCACTACCAGGTTATACTTCATACCATGCTTTTCGGCCCCAAAACTTGGACCGAACCACAAAAGGAGGGGGAGTATCAATATTCGTCAAAGATACCCACACCTCCAGGTTGGTGGCACAGCACAAAGCATCGGAGACTATCCATGTGCAACTAACAGTGGGTAAAACTGCCTTCCAGTTTATAGCCTGCTACAGACCACCCTCCCAAACCCAGGAACCCCACTCGGCCTTCCTGAGAACACTGGAAAATATGAAGGTCTCTCCAAACACCATTATATTGGGTGACTTCAACTACCCAACCATAGACTGGGAACATTACTCTAGCTCCAACACCCTAGCCCAAAGGTTCCTAGAATTTATAAACTCAAATGCTATGGAACAACTTGTTACTACTCCCACAAGAGGGGAAAACATACTGGACCTGATCATCACCAACATGGGGATTCTATGCTCCAGACCAGAAGTGTATCCCTCACTGGTAAGATCAGACCATAAACTAATCTCACTGGATATTCACATCCCGACCCCACCCCATGCCCAGAAAACCACAGTGAAAAACTTCTCTAAAGCAAATTTCACACTCCTCAAAACCAAGGTGGAATCCTTCAAAGCCCCGGGCCTGTGGATATCTGGACCAGACCGCAAAATCCTTTATAAACGCATTCTATGAACACCTTCAGGAATGCATGGATCATGCAATCCCAAATAAAACCAAGACCCAATCCTCCAAAGGCAGACATCCTGTCTGGTGGACCCCAGCCATAAACAAACTATACAATAGAAGGAGGAAGCTACTACATAATAGAGCAAAATCCCAAAAGGGAAGGTATCTCTGATCAGTATTAGCAAAAAACTACGGGCACTCATAAAATCGTCTAAGGCCAGCTTCAAGAGAAAAATTGCACAGGACACTAAGGATAATCACAAGGCTTTCTTTAGTTATGTTAGGAACCTGGGTGGGAATTCCCAGATATGCTCAGAATTAGTCCAAAATGACAAAAAATACACTGAACCCACAGACATTGCCAACATCCTAGCTGACAGGTTCAGCGCAAACTCCACCGCCCCACCAAAAGGGCTAATATCTATCCCAGCAGAGTGCTGCCCCCCTGACATCTCAGATGCTCAGGTAAGAGCTGCCCCCTCCAAAGCAAGAAACACAGCATCAATGGGACCAGACAGTGTCCCAGGCTGCATCCTACATGAACTCCAAGAAGAGCTAAACCCAAACCTAAAACTACTGTTCAATCTCAGCCTTACTACAGGATATGCACCCAAAGAGTGGCGTACAGCAACAGTGGTCCCTCTCCACAAAGGTGGTGCCTCAACGGATCCTGGAAACTATTGCCCCATAAGTCTCACTAGCTTAGTCTGCAAAGCTATGGAAAGGATCATCATGGACCTTATAAATAAAGATATTGGGGACCTACAGACACTGGATCCTACCCAGTTCGGCTTTGTTAAGGGCAGATCCTGCCTCTTAAATCTGGTCAATTTCTTTGAAACAGTCACCAAGGCCATTGACAAGGGGAAGGTGGTCCACACAGCCTACCTGGACCTCGCAAAAGCCTTCGATACAATATCCCACTCGGGCATTATAGATAAGCTCACCAGCTTAAATATAAACCCCTATGTCCCTAGATGGGTTGCAAACTGGCTCAAGGACAGAACCCATATGGTTAGAATAGCTGGAGCCATGTCAGACTCCAAACCAGTTACAAGTGGCATCCCACAAGGCTCAGTCCTGGGACCTCTCTTGTTCGGTATATATTTCTCGGAGGTACAGGCCAACATTGAAGGACTGTGGCTGACCAAGTTCGCAGATGACTGCAAACTGGGCGCCATAATAGACTCTCCAGCCGACACAAGCATCCTCCAAAAGGGCCTCATAGAAACAGACAACTGGTGCCAGAGCCATGGCCTCAAGCTAAATGCCAAAAGTGTATAGACATCCCTTTGGCAAAATGAAGTGCCCAAAAATTACCACATAGGTGGTAATCCATTAAGTACAGAAGAAATAATTAGGGACCTGGGGACCCAAGTTGATAGCAATCTCTCATTTGACAACCACGTGGCCAAAGTGGTTAGAAAAACATTTTATATAGCCCACCTAATCATGAAGGGATTCACATCTAGATCAGGGAGGTCATTGTGCCTCTTTACTCATCAGGCCCATAATTGAGTACAATGCCCCTTTGGGATGTACCTTACCAGACACCTGCAGCAACTGGAAAGACCCCAAAAGTACCTCACCAAGAGGATCAAGGGGCTCAAACAGATGCCATATGCTGCCCGGGTAAAGAAACTCCAGCTCTACTCAGTGGCATACCGCCTGCTCAGAGGCGATCTGTGCCTGACGTATAAAGCCATGTCCAACCTGGAATTAATGGACATGCTGCACCTCAGAAAATCCAAATCCCGTCAAGCTATGCACCCGAGGGACTTGAACCTCAGCACTGAAATAAATAGGACATGCTGGAGGGACAGATTCATAACCCAGAGGCTCCCTTCACTCTGGAATAAAATCCCAGTCCAGGTTAGGCAGAGTCCCTCATTGACTCTCTTCAAGAGGAATCTTGATGAGTGGATGGGAGATCATAGGTTTACCCCGGGTATCACTTCTGTGTCACTGTTAGACAGAGGCACAGTATACTAACCTCGAAAAAGGGCATAGCAAAATTAATTTAAAATGGGTGGCGAAAGCCATACACGCTCTGGCTAGGCTTATAAATGCCCTAGGGCAGATAGCCTAGTATGAACCTATGAACCTATGAACCTATTAAAACACAATGCTCCTTCTTTAAAATAATTTTCCTGAACAGGAAAGTAATAAAACATCAGTAAAAAATAAGAGGATGGAAGCTTTTTTTCCCCAAGGGGAACTTATCTGCCTAGCTAAGGAAAGCACAATCCAGCCATCGATTCTCAAAAGCCCCAGAGGAAAATAAAGCTCTGAAGGGCTTTGCGCCCAAACTAGGTCTTTTAGTCAGCTCAGCTCCAGTTGCCTGACAGTTTGGGCACATGGAAGTTGCCCTGAAGCTTTGGAAGCTGGTCAGCTTTTATATCCTTGGCAGGATTTAACCCATATAGCTAAGCCTACTGCAGCAGTGATCAGTATAAAGAACATCTGTGCAAAGTGATCAGAATGTTTTGGTTCTGACAGAATATAGACTTTTGAGAGAATAAACTAAATTGTGCAGTGTCAGAATGAATCAGCAGTATAAAGGTATAAAAGATTAGAATTCTTTTACATGAATGAAGTCTCTATTCAGGACATTTTGCATACATCTGTATCTGGTTGTACTGATATAACAGAAAGAACTCATGGTGCCAGAAAATATTGTTTTCTTTAAGATTGTATTTGTATTTCACGATAGAATAGCAAAGCTAAGCTTATGGGTATTTCACTATAGAGCAGCAAAGCTAATAAAATACTATAACTGTGCTAGCTTGTAAACACTTTATAATAAACTTGTTTCAAATTATTTCTGCTGGTGTTTGATATTGTCTTAACCATCTGTGATGTAATTAATTGGCTTCTCTCAGAATTGTAGCACTGACCCTTCAACCCAGACCTGAAAACCATATGATACTTCAAAAATGTTAGTGTCTAATAACTGGTCTTGTTTTACCAGTCCAGAATTTGCAGACTTTGAGGGGACAGAATTTTATTCCATCCAATTGGCTTGAAGAGATGACAGCACAGCCACTGCAGAAACAAAAAAAAAAGAAGAAAATAAAACAGCAAGAGTAGATATAAAGCTATTATTCGTGTTTAGCTGGAGAAATAATCCTCATATAACTAGAAGTTTGTCCCATGCACAAATGCTTATCTCAAGAGAAATGTGAGCCACATCTGTACTGTTTTTACAAGTCTGTGCTAGAAGAGATGCTGAGTAAGCAGTAGGGGTTAGGAAAAGACACTCGACAACCATATGCAGTTAAGACATTTTGCACAGAGATATGGTCTCTTTATGAAAGGTCAGTGATGATACTAATGGACTCCCAGAGTCGCTGACATTTGTTTAGGACCTTGTGTCTTCTGTGGTGTTTGGTTGCCATTCATATGGAGGACGGCATGTCAATCAAATCAGGGCATGATATATAAGCATACTAGCAGTTTATTATTGGATTGTAACATTTCTGAGGTGCCATATATCCTGAAAAAGGAAAATAATATTCAGTGTGTAGGTCAGAGGTCAGAGGTTCCTACCTGATTGTTATTGGAAACAAACGATACTGCTGTGAAAGCTGCAGCTGAGAAGCTCATGCCCATGTCTGCAGTAACCAAAGCCAATAAAAATGATTAAATCCACTTGCTTTGACAGAAGACAAATATTCATTAATATGTTCAAATTTTGTCTGTTGTCACTCCACCTATATGTTGAAAATACCTGAAAGAGTATGTGATTTTCATTAGTCATTTGCAGTCATATTTACTGTCTTGTAATGATAACCACTTGAAATATCAAGAATCAGAATGCTGAATCCAATAATGTGGAGATGAAACAGTAAAAAATTCAGACATATACTAAGTCCAAGATTGTCATTTCTAAAATATTACCTTTTCTCCAAAGTATGGTGATTTAATCTCCTGCTTTTTTGACATTTTTTTAATGTGTTGGGCGAGACCTGACATTTCAATAGGGAGCCTCTTATGACACGTTCTTACATTACCTTACACTGTGGAATACTGTTAGATGCAATTTTTGATTATGCTACTTTGGTGCCATCATGCTATGATATTCTTGCACTTCATGGATCTTTCTCAAGAGATGTATTCTGATCATCAAAGGGTAAAATGAAATAGTGGCATTACTTAGTTTGCTTCTCACAACTGTTTAACAGCTGATATATTCACACAGGGTTTCTTTACTGAGTGTGAGTTCATAAATCTCTGACAGATCATTCTGAAAATCTTCTTCTTAGAACCATCATCTTCATCTTCAGCAACATGGAAAGTGGTCAGTGGCAATAAGTCCTAGACAAACTGAGAAACACGTATGTATTTTTTCTAGAAGTTATTACAGCCACTGTGGTGTGAGAAATTGCAATCTACATAGACCAATAGTTGCGCAAGTTCAAAAATAATTTGCACTGTTTAAGTTGGAAGACAGTGACCTCTGGAGTGGTCAAAGTGAATTCCCATGTGGTTGTGCACTGTTCAACCTGTAAGAAGAGCTCTTTTGAGTCTTTTCTGTTCTGTGTCTAAATAGATTGCTTTTGTGCTGTTTTGAATTGCACTATCTTTAAGTGATGCGTTTTTTTTTTGTGTTGCATGGAAGTCAATTGCTATAATTATAGATCCTCTGATATAGTATTTAATGTCCAAATATGATTGGGAAAGCTGATAGGCACTGAGCATACTGTAAACCATGTAAACCATGTCATGTTGTTAATAATTATATTCTGATAGGCACTGAGCATACTGTAAACCATGTAAACCATGTCATGTTGTTAATAATTATATTCTCATAGGCACTGAGCATACTGTAAACCATGTAAACCATGTCATGTTGTTAATAATTATATTCTGATAGGCACTGAGCATACTGTAAACCATGTAAACCATGTCATGTTGTTAATAATTATATTCTGATAGGAATCAGAACAGCAGGTATGGAGTTCAAGGAATACATTTGAGGTGATATTCATAAGCATAGTGCACAATGCATAGCACTTATATGCATGGGTAAGCCTGGGAAAAAGTAGCACACAATTCATAAAGAGTTGCAACATACCACTGAACATAGATGTGCAGTGAACAAACGTTTACAGTACACATATGCAAATTAGAGGAAGTATGCCAAAGAAGAAAAAGAAAGTGACTCAATATTCAAAAGGTGTGTACTATGATATAGTAAAAATACAGAGACAAAACAGCAGAGATTAGGAAAATGCTAGTGAAAACCACCATAAATAACACACTCTTTTTTAATATATATATATGTTTTATTTTTAACAATAATATATAGATAACTATATGCAACTGATTAACAAAGCTGCAAAGCTCAATTAACAAGTTAGGACGGTGCAGTGGTGCAGCGGTAGCGTTATTGCCTCACACCAAGAGGTTCTCTGGTTCATTTCTCAGCTGGAGTGCCTTCTGTGTGGAGTTGGCACGTCCACGCATTCATGTGGGTTTCCTCCAGGTGCTCCGATTTCCTTCCACATCACAAAGATGTGTCTGGAGCATTT
Source organism: Protopterus annectens (assembly GCF_019279795.1). NCBI lineage: Eukaryota > Metazoa > Chordata > Ceratodontiformes > Protopteridae > Protopterus > Protopterus annectens. Next base: position 454,491,453 of record NC_056731.1, on the reverse strand, counting down.
CTCCCCAAGCCTCTGCTGAAAACTGGTTTTATTCCAAGTCGGACTTTCCTGGCAAACAAATGATAAATAAATAAAAAGTCACATCAGGAATATATTTTTCAAAGCAATACTTCAAATAAATTATTACTATCAATCTTTTCTCCATACTCTAAAATAGAATATAATCTATTCCCAAACTGGAAATTGGAATTATTCCAAAATTAAATTCAGATATACTTTTCTTACTTCTTAGTTTTATAACTTCCACCTATTTCCAATGAATTTCAGTGGCTACTTTACAAAAGTCCTGAAAAGATGGTATGGCAGATTCAGTAAACTTTACATGGTCCCCTAACACCATTTGCACGTCATGTAGTGCTGCTCACACAGTAGCACACTCTTTTGTATTCTCTAAGAGGCTCTACACGGTGTGTAGAGCCACATAACCATAGTAAACAGTATGACATGCTAATTACAGCATAAACAGCTGAACTGCATCCTAATCAACCAATCCAAGATGGAGGAGCTATTCAACAAGCTATAAAGCAAATGTGTAGACTCAGTGCTGGTTTTCCCTGTGGATTCCAAAACCTATTGCAACACAGCCATAGAAAGGAGTCTACACAGAGAGAATGTTAAGGGCTGCTGTTGCTTTAATTCATGTACATGCAAAACAGGCTGAAATCTATACTCCTGCTGCTAACAGACCACAGCAAAAAATTTTCAGACTCTGGTTAACTTATTACAGTCTATATGAGGTGGAAATTGTAGAGCACTACACGGTAAATAGAGACACACAACAGGAACTCTGCAACCTCTGTCATCCTCAACTCAGACCCAGGACAAAACAGGGGGAACCTATACCAATGGAGACAAAGGTATGTGTAGTACTTAGAATTTTAGCAACAGGAACCTTTCAGAGACCAACAAGGGACAGGCTGGGGGTGTCAGAGGCATCAGCAACCAGGATCCTCCATCAGTTCCCGAATGCTGTGCTCCACCATGCCAGTGACCAGATGTATTTTCCCTGTACTCCTGAGGAGAGAGCCACAAATGTGCAGGAGTCCTACCTGTAGCA